>NC_067220.1:600000-900000 GCF_019924925.1 Ctenopharyngodon idella
TATTAATGCCCACATGTGGATGGTACTGTAAAGATAACTATAACAATAACTATATTACCATCCACACCAATATATGATAACTATATTAGCGTCCACACCAATGGAAGATAACTATAACATTAACTTACTGGTAAATTTTCATAAACAGGTTCGATCAACTTAACATCAGAAGCTTGACGTCTCGTATGATAAGGTCTGGAACGATTCATCTTTGCCATTAAAGAAAAAAACACAAAATAAATAACTATATTAATGTCCACACCAACTGATGATAATTATAACAATAAAGGGTTAGTTCACCCAAAAATGAAAATAATGTCATTTATTACTCACCCTCATGCCGTTCCACACCCGTAAGACCTTCGTTCATCTTCGGAAAGCATATTAAGATATTTTTGTTGAAATCCGATGGCTCAGTGAGGCCTACATAGCCAGCAATGACATTTCCTCTCTCAAGATCCATTAATGTACCAAAAAACATATTTAAATGAGTTCATGTGAGTATAGTGGTTCAATATTAATATTATAAAGCAACGAGAATATTTTTGGTGCGCCAAAAAAAACCCCCAAAATAACGACTTACATAGTGATGGCCGATTTCAAAACACTGCTTCATGAAGCTTCAGATCATTATGAATCAGCGTGTTAAATCAGCGGTCCGGAGCGCCAAAAAGTCACATGATTTCAGCAGTTTGGCGGTTTGACACGCGATCCGAATCATGATTCGACACGCTGATTCATAACGCTCCGAAGCTTCCTGAAGCAGTGTTTTGAAATCGGCCAGCACTATATGTCATTATTTTGGGTTTTTTTGGCGCACCAAAAATATTCTCGTCGCTTTATAATATTAATATTGAACCACTGTACTCACATGAACTGATTTAAATATGTTTTTAATACATTAATGGATCTTGAGAGAGGAAATGTCATTGCTGGCTATGTAGGCCTCACTGAGCCATCGGATTTAAACAAAAATATCTTAATTTGTGTTCCGAAGATTAATGAAGGTCTTACGGGTGTGGAACGGCATGAGGGTGAGTAATAAATGACATTATTTTTATTTTTGGGTGAACTAACCCTTTAACGTACCATTACGTTTTCATAAACAGGTTCATTCGACTCAACATCAGAAGCTTGACTTCTGTCAGGATGAGGTCTGGACTGATTCATCTTTGCCATTAAAAGAGAAAACAGAAGGAATAACTGACACAATATAAAGTCACAACAGCATTCAGACTTTCAATCTTTTCATTAGTACATTTCCCTGATCAGTAAACTAACCATAACCAAACTCATTTTTCTCACCTGAGACTCCAGTGTGTCATTTCTCTTTTTTATCCTGCTTCTCCTTAAAAACAATATGGGAAAATATTTCAAATATCTTCATTGGTCAACTTTGTGTATAATTATTCTTATTCATTTCTATTATGAAAAAAAAAAAATCTACAATACAGTTAAATACAGTGGGTACGGAAAGTATTCAGACCCCCTTAAATATTTCACTCTTTGTTATATTGTAGCATTTGCTAAAATCATTTAAGTTCTTTTTTTTTTTCCTCATTAATGTACACACAGCACCCCATATTGACAGAAAAACACAGAATTGTTGACATTTTTGCAGATTTATTAAAAAAGAAAAACTGAAATATCACATGGTCCTAAGTATTCAGACCCTTTGCTGTGACACTCATATATTTAACTCAGGTGCTGTCAATTTCTTCTGATCATCCTTGAGATGGTTCTACACCTTCATTTGAGTCCAGCTGTGTTTGATTATACTGACTGGACTTGATTAGGAAAGCCACACACCTGTCTATATAAGACCTTACAGCTCACAGTGCATGTCAGAGCAAATGAGAATCATGAGGTCAAAGGAACTGCCTGAAGAGCTCAGAGACAGAATTGTGGCAAGGCACAGATCTGGCCAAGGTTACAAAAAAATTTCGACTGCACTTAAGGTTTCTAAGAGCACAGTGGCCTCCATAATCCTTAAATGGAAGACGTTTGGGACGACCAGAACCCTTCCTAGAGCTGGCCGTCCGGCCAAACTGAGCTATCGGGGGAGAAGAGCCTTGGTGAGAGAGGTAAAGAAGAACCCAAAGATCACTGTGGCTGAGCTCCAGAGATGCAGTCGGGAGATGGGAGAAAGTTGTAGAAAGTCAACCATCACTGCAGCCCTCCACCAGTCGGGGCTTTATGGCAGAGTGGCCCGACGGAAGCCTCTCCTCAGTGCAAGACACATGAAAGCCCGCATGGAGTTTGCTAAAAAACACCTGAAGGACTCTCTGGTCTGATGAGACCAAGATAGAACTTTTTGGCCTTAATTCTAAGCGGTATGTGTGGAGAAAACCAGGCACTGCTCATCACCTGTCCAATACAGTCCCAACAGTGAAGCATGGTGGTGGCAGCATCATGCTGTGGGGGTGTTTTTCAGCTGCAGGGACAGGACGACTGGTTGCAATCGAGGGAAAGATGAATGCGGACAAGTACAGGGATATCCTGGACGAAAACCTTATCCAGAGTGCTCAGGATCTCAGACTGGGCCGAAGGTTTACCTTCCAACAAGACAATGACCCTAAGCACACAGCTAAAATAACGAAGGAGTGGCTTCACAACAACTCCGTGACTATTCTTGAATGGCCCAGCCAGAGCCCTGACTTAAACCCAATTGAGCATCTCTGGAGAGACCTAAAAATGGCTGTCCACCAACGTTTACCATCCAACCTGACAGAACTGGAGAGGATCTGCAAGGAGGAATGGCAGAGGATCCCCAAATCCAGGTGTGAAAAACTTGTTGCATCTTTCCCAAAAAGACTCATGGCTGTATTAGATCAAAAGGGTGCTTCTACTAAATACTGAGCAAAGGGTCTGAATACTTAGGACCATGTGATATTTCAGTTTTTCTTTTTTAATAAATCTGCAAAAATGTCAACAATTCTGTGTTTTTCTGTCAATATGGGGTGCTGTGTGTACATTAATGAGGAAAAAAAATGAACTTAAATGATTTTAGCAAATGGCTGCAATATAACAAAGAGTAAATTTAAGGGGGTCTGAATACTTTCCGTACCCACTGTACCTACAATAAAAAAATCACACACAGCATCTTACCAAACGAGCAACATCGTAAGGACAACTGCAGCTCCACAAACCACTCCAATGGACATGTACAATATCACCAGACGTTCTACAAAAAAAGTAAATTAATTTGCATCACTTTAGAAAGAGTAAAGTAAGTATATGAGCTGCTCTACCTTTAACAGTCACAGTTACAGCGTCTGATCTCTGAGATCCATGTTGATTGTGAGCCTGACAGTAGAAGCGTCCACTCTGTAGTGCACTGAAACTCTGTCCAGATCCAACAGCTGAGCTTTCATTCTCCTTAAACCAGCTGAAGTTCAGAGCAGGAGGGTTTGAATCACTGCTGCAGATCAGAGTCACTGAATCTCCTGACACTATTTCACCAGATCCATTTATCAATACTGAAACGCTCCTGGGAGGATCTAAAACGGATACAATTGAAAATGCTGGAAAATTGTGGATTTGGATGTGAACAATGTGCAGATGATCATTAACTCACACATGACGTTTAAAGTCACAGCATCAGAGTATTTCTCTCCATGTTGATTTCTGGATCTACACTTGTATTCTCCACTGTCATCAGAGCTGATCTTTGAGATGCTGTAGATTCTTCCAGATCCTACAAACGTTCCTCCTTTAAACCAGCTGATTTCTGCAGGAGGGTTTGAATCACTGCTGCAGATCAGAGTCACTGAATCTCCCGACACTATTTCACCAGATGGACTGATAGACACTGAGACGCTCTTTGGAGGATCTAAAAGGACAACAGTTAAATCATCTCATTCAAACACAATCTCTAGTGTTTTTTTTTTGTGTGTGTGTGTGTGTTTTTTTAAAGTACAAATGAATCTGTACTCACACATGACATTGAGCTCAACAGCAGGAGAGGTGTGATTGTGTCCGTGTACAGCACAGCTATATCTGCCTGCATCCTCTCTTCTGACTGACTGCAGCAGGAGTTCATTGTTTCTGTCTCTTCTCTCAGTTACTAGCTGTGAGTTTCTGTACCAGATGAATGTTGCTCTGTCAGTCAGAGTGCAGCTGCTTTTACATGTCAGACGGACTGAATCTCCCTCTGTCACTCTCTCAGGAGACTCCACCTGAAGATCTGAACACAACACACACATTATATCTAGTGCTGCTGTCATACACTGATTATTATTCAACATAATGTACAGAAGAAGAGAGAAACCTCATGAAAGTCACCTGTGACAGTAAAAGTCACTCCTGGTTTACCAATCCATTTGTCTTTATCAGTGGTGAATCTGAAATAGTACTTGTGTGAATCCTTCAGTGTCACATGACTCAGTCTGATGGTGCAGTTCTGCTGTTTATCTCCCAGATACTGAAGCCTCTGACTATATTCAGGGTCCTCAGACAGATCTGGAGGTTCTACACCTTCCTGTAATGGCCCTTTGGTCCAGAACATGTTCTTGATCTGATATCCAGTAGGGTATTTATAAGTGCAGCTCATTATCA
This sequence comes from Ctenopharyngodon idella, assembly GCF_019924925.1. Classification (NCBI taxonomy): domain Eukaryota; kingdom Metazoa; phylum Chordata; class Actinopteri; order Cypriniformes; family Xenocyprididae; genus Ctenopharyngodon; species Ctenopharyngodon idella. The sequence continues at coordinate 604,558 of NC_067220.1, forward strand.
CTGATGAGTCCTTTAGTGCACAGATGTGTGAAGGACTGTAACTCACACCCCAATCAGCACTAGAAACCCCTGAAACCAGAATTCATAGAGTGAAGAAAACAACATCTGCTTTTGTACAAAGAATGTTGGGGAGGGAAATTGCTTACAGTTTCCTCTTTAGTCATTCACTCACCGTGAATCATGAGCAGAAAGATCAGAGGAAGAGGAGGAGCCATTCTGACTGACATCAGAGCAACACCTACAACAAATGAACAGTGGCTTATTTCTGCTGTCATGAATCAGAAGTTTTAAACTTGATTTTAGTCTACTTTTTATACGATAATACATAATAAACGTAAATATTATCATTAGTTCACTGCCTGTGGTGGTGTTTATTGAGGTTTGGTTTAGAAATAGTTTAAAGAAGCTAATTTATCACACATTCTCCATTTTCTCAAGTTCCTTTTTCCAGCTAGTGCAAATCGAGCCTCTAGAATGCAAAGTGAACCTTATACACACAACAAAACACACACAATCCTGCTCTAATCGATGATCAATAGTCAGTATTTGCAATTGTTCTATTACATCTACAAGCAAAACATGGCCAAACACTAAACACTTACACAACCACTACAATAAAAGAAGCAGAAAAACGAAGATTAAATAAAAATCTATTCATTTTATCATGCTTGTCCTCAAATAAATGTCTTTCCTGTTGAAGACCGGATAGAATTTTAAACACAGGTTGCTGTCGTAGTACTAAATGATAAAGCTTTTAACCAAAGCTGTATTTACTGACTGAGCTCAGAAATCGTGTTAAATATATTATTAAACAACATTTTATTTCCAAAAATTAGACCAAACAGTGTATTTAGATCAGGGGTTCTCTACTCTTTCCTGCAGAGTTTTGCTCCAAATCTAATCAAACACAAGCTAATCGAGGTCTACAGGTCTACTAGAAAGATATAGGCAGTGAATTTGATGAAGGTTGGAGCTAAACTCTGCAGGAGAGTGGATTTCGAGGGCCAGAATTATATCTTACCCCTTCATGTTTTCACCGTATGCTAAAATACTTTCAATTTTCATTCCAATCTACACTCCATACCCCATAATTACAACACAAACAGCAGCTTTGAACATTTTTCAAAACAGAATCATTCACACCATTAAAAAATAAAGTTAATTTAACAGAAAGCTGTTTGATGATAATGAATCTAAAGAACGATTAGTAAATGATGCTCTTACCTTTTTTTGCCAGCACTAAAATGACCGGGTTGAAACAGCACTGGGTTTTTCACACTCTAAAATACATGTGGTTAACACCTCTGTGGTCTAATTCATGACACTTCACCTAGTGCTGGTTTAGTTTATCATTTCAAAAGAGTAACATCACAGAGAACACATCAGACTAAAGACATAAAATAAAAGTTAAACTGAGAGAAACTCTACACCGGTTCTCAGAGATGCTCATTTTATAATGTTTTCAAACTTATCTGCATCTTCCTAAAGAACTAATAACATAATTTCTTCATTGTGCTTTTGATAAACTTTGACTGGCAATTTGGTAATAAACAATAAGAACTTGCTGATTAAGTACTAGAATATCACAGATGCTTCCTCTGAATGTCTAAACATCAATCTTATGAGATCTTCTAAGCTTATTTTTCTAATAGTGGCCGTGTGTCCCTTCATAGTGTCTGATTCTCTGTTGTCTCTAAGTCTAAATATGGTCGTAGATACAGTTTTGTATCCATATATTTGTATTTAACTTAGTCCAACTTCGAACTAGCAGCATCTTTCAGTGTGACCCTTGTAAGAGACGGGCCGTTTCCGAAATCATCCCCTATACCCTTTCACCATTCACATTTTAAAAGCACTGGCATGTAACTTTCCTCCCATCTTGTATATATATATTTTTTCATCACGTGTCCCTTTAGGTGCTCAGAAGAAGTAAGCAGTAAACCCTAACCCTGTTAAAATAGTCACACTTGCGGTCTTTGCACTTGAGCCCTTGTCTACTAACATGATGTAATTCCTGTATTTGGCCCAAGTGTTCAAGTAGGTGTGAAGACTGCAAGTGTGTGTAGAGCTTTTGATAACCTGATGTACAAATGCAAGTGTTTACACGGTTTTAATTTGATTACAATATCTAATTTAACTTAGTTTGGAATATTTTCCTCAACAATTTGGGGAACGTGAGTTCCTGAATATGATGCATGATGGGATACACAAAGCATATTTGAGTGTTTGTAAAGGGCACTGAGTGCTGACGTCTTTCACACCTGGGACAGCCTTGCACACTTCCTGTCACATGCAAACGCTCTCAAATAGCCACAACCTCAAGAGTGGGTATTTGGACAGGCCCACCGTAGTCCACTTAAAAGAGTGAATAAAGACGATTGAGCACCATTTTCTGCACCAGTCACCATTCTATTGTACACTCATTATTGCGGTGCATTATGGGATTGAATTAGCACTCTCTTTGCCACTACAAATGTCTGTACCCTAAAATAGTGCACTATAAGGGTGAAGTTGCTTCCTCTGGCTGAGGAATGATTTCAGAACACATCCATGGACAGATGAGTGGTGACGTCATAGATGATGCTGATGAACTGTGAATATCTCAAGGAGGTAAAAAATATTTTAAGAATGTCTTTATTATACCTATAAGCTATTCTTTAACATTCCCATTAATCTCAAATGACATATGTTTGGCTGACTGACGCATACAGACCTGAAGTACCACAAGCCACTTCCTCTATTCATAACTCCTGTAAAAGATTTGCTTTTATAGATTTAGGAGGAGTCAGGTAGGCATATAATATTCTCTTCTTTGATTATATTATCTCAGGGTCTACTCTGATCACTACCGTACCCCCTAGGCCAGGGGTGTCAAACTCATTTTAGGTTGAGGGCCGGATTGGAAAAAAATAACCATGTGCAGGCTGAAATAATAATAAAAAAATAAAATAAAATAAATAAATAAATAAATAAAAAAACCTTAGTGTGCTGATAGTTGCATTAATATTAACCATATAAACAACAAATTAATTTGCAAGAAAACTAGTACACTGCTCCTTAAAACTGCATTTGTTTTTTAGATTTTTAAAATAATGCTTTATTTAATATTTTTTTATTAGTGATGCACCTATTTTTATTTTTCATGTAGCTCTTTGATATTAGAGGCAAACAATGCATTTTTGTTACAATCCCAAAAAAGATGTTATGCACATGAGCATGAGCAGGTGTTTTTAATTTAAATTACTGTATAATTTCAAGATTAACAGCAAGAACAGCATGGTGTGACTTTAGCTTTGTGAACTTATGCTACATAAGATACCTGCACAAAACAAAATCAGCAGATGGGCTGAATGAAAATGCAAATTCACTCTCTGACAGTAGGTGGCGCTTATGGACCAGCAGTGACATAGCGTTTCCATGGTTACCGCTATACACAAAGCAGCGCTTTTCGATAAATAGGCTACTAACCAGGGCTGTTCGATTCCGGATTTTTTGGAATCGATTCCGATTCCTGTTTCTGGAATCGAAAGAATCGATTCCAAGAATCAATTCCTTACTGTTATTTTCTATTCTTTTTTTTTTTTTTTTTTAATACCAACACCGTGTCTAACATTGTCTTTACACATATAAACTTTTATTTTAGGGCCTTTACACATATGCTACCTAGGCTACCTAAATCTGACTAACCACAATCGTTAGTAATTTATTGAGCAGTTACATTCCCGTCTTTTAAACCTTCAAATTGATCTGCTTATGTATCTGACGTAAAATGGTGCGTCAGATTAGTTAATTGTTACCTGATCCTCCTCTGTCACCTCCTAACATGTTTTATCATTGGGGATGTTGTTTTATTATATTCCAACCTTTGGAATCGACTCTCAATTCCCAATGCCTCGGAATCGATTCTTTTTGGAATCGATTCCCAGCCCTACTACTAACGTTACTTTATACGGAGATAAGAGGAAAAGCCATCAAAACTTTTCTGAAGACAGTTCCCTTCAGAGATACATTCATATCAACCCCAGTTTAATATTTCTATTATTCTTCCTATTTTTCGCGAACAGTGAGCTTGTGCATGGTAGAGTATTTTGGGAAATTAAGCACTTTGTTTGCATGCCCGGAATAAAGATTAACCAAAATAAAACTAAAAAACGTTTGGATTTATGACCAGTGGACTAGGTCATCTCTATTTTTTTTTTTTATTATAGTTCAAATCATCCCGCGGGCCGGATTGGACACCTTTGTGGGCCTATGGTTCAGATATCAACAAAGCCTACCTGGGTGGGGTGGGTTAGCCTTCCGTTCAGTGCACCACTGTTGGCTCTTTCGGCGGTGGACAGGGGTCAGCATGGGCACCCTGACTGGTCTGCGGCTATGCAGCCCCATACGCAACAATCTGTGATGCACTGTGTATTCTGACACCTTTCTATCAGAACCAGCATTAACTTCTTGAGCAATTTGAGCTACAGTAGCCTGTCTGTTGGATCGGACCACACGGGCCAGCCTTTACTCCCCACGTGCATCAATGAGCCTTGTCCGCCCATGACCCTGTCGCCGGTTCACCACTGTTCCTTCCTTGGACCACTTTTGATAGATACTGACCACTGCAGACCGGGAACACCCCACAAGAGCTGCAGTTTTGGAGATGCTCTGACCCAGTCGTCTAGCCATCACAATTTGGCCACCCACAATTATATGCCACCCACTAACAGGTGCCGTGATGAAGAGATGATCAGTGTTATTCACTTCACCTGTCAGTGCTCATAATGTTATGCCTGATCGGTGTACATCGGCTTTAATATATCAGCCAAATTTTCTTATCTGGCTGATAATGATAACATTAAAAATTAACATATATTGGCCCGATATGGTGGCCAATATATCATGCATCCATAGAACTAACCCTTGAAGAACTTTGTTCTCTCACACCGGACTTGTGTGTGTATGTGAGGTAAACAGGGAAAGGATGGTGTGTTCATAAATATGGTATTTATGAGCTGAATTCACATGAATGTCACCACAAATTTGTAGATACAAGTGGGTAGCTTGGGATTATCTTTCAGCCTCAATGTTTACGAGTTAGATATATATATATAGCCGGCACAGACTATCCTCAGTGTCACTGTGTCACAGTGTCACTTTTCTGTACATGCATAAGATATGATGATGTGAGCAATATTTCAACACAGCCTATTGATCATGCTTAATAATAGATACAAACACATGGATACAATGTATACAAACACAGTATTTATTGTTAGTTCAACGATATAGGCTTCAACTATAGAATTTTGTAACTTGCATATGCAATTTTATTATTTCCTTCATGTTCTTACAAATAGACTTTGGCCTATTTAATGTCAAATATGCTCATATACTTAATTGTATGCGTAAGCTAAAAAAATAAACATTTAATACAACACCTTGAACAAGTGAAACGTGCATTTCTTTGTATGAAACCCAATAGGACATTTAACCCTCTGGTCCTTTTGGTTTAGGGGTCACACTTGGCTTCTTCAAAAATGATCGAAGCCTTAAAATGTAACCTTTTTTCGCCCCAGAAAACCAATGAAATATATTTCTGTTCAATACTATTTTTGACTATTATTCAGAATTTTTAGGATATTGTATGATACCATGCAATATTTATAACATTTTTATTAGCTATTTTTCCCCATTGAAAATAATACACAATTTGTTTCTATTATTATGATTTATTTATTTATTTATTTATTTTTCAATTAAAGCACCCATGTCAAAATAGAGACGAGGCATTTAAAATCCAATTCTTTGAAGGTATATTAGTGCCATCTGGTGGGAGTAAAAAAGAAAAACTTTTGTATGCCATGGTGTAACCACTAGATTCCTATATAGTTCTATATAAAGTGGCTTATAAATTATCAAGTGTTATTAGACATAAATACTTATTTTTATTAAGATGTGGATTTGGATTTATATTTAGACATTCTCAAAGACTAATTTTGGTCAAGGTTTCTTGTTTCTTTGAGTTTTCGTATTTCCCATTCATTTCCTATGGCGGTCGTTTTTGACCGCGAAGGAGCCAAGTGTGACTATATTTTTACGACCTTTTAACATATCCGAATCATATCCATGATTTTGTTGTGTGTTCACATAGCTAATACATAGTTTCATCCCATTTCGATGAAGCAAAAAATTTAAAAATTTAAAAACGTGAAAATTTTCAGTCATTTTTGACCGAAAAATATTGCTAAAATAATAATTTAAAAACATATTTAACCAGCTCGTAATCAACAAATAAACAACAAATGATCAACTTAAAACACTAAAACTACTGGCTCTTAAGCCCCTTGTTTCATGGATTTTCTGCAGAAAGACTTCGGTCATCCCTAAAAACAAAATTAATATGATTAATGTGAATAATTTCTTTACTTTGACAAATGCGAAATAAATATAATTTGAGCACATAATTTATATTCTGTTATAATTAATACAAAGCATACAGTCAGTTCATCACAAAGCCGTAAAAATATGTCGTAAAAATACAAATTTTATTCTTTAACTGACTTAATTCTGTAGTTATTTTTTTGTCATCTCACCTCATACTCGTGCATTGCAGATCTTCTTTTCATCATTTTTCTTTGACTATCAAAAAGGAAACACAAATAAGTAGTTTCATAATTAATTAATAACCAAATATATTTCTGCATTATTTAAAAGTATATTATATTATATTATATTATATTATTTACAACATTATAAATAGTATGATGATGATGATGAATAATCCTCCAGATGTCGCTGCGAACACAGTCACATTCCTACCAGCATCATGATGAACTGAAAGAGGAAGATCATCATGATTAACTCTCCAAACTGATGAATGATGTGAAGATACAGGAGTGTGTTAATAAAAGCTTCACCTGTGACAGTTACAGCGTCTGATCTCTGAGATCCATGTTGATTGTGAGCCTGACAGTAGAAGCGTCCACTCTGTAGTGCACTGAAACTCTGTCCAGATCCAACAGCTGAGCTTTCATTCTCCTTAAACCAGCTGAAGTTCAGAGCAGGAGGGTTTGAATCACTGCTGCAGATCAGAGTCACTGAATCTCCTGACACTATTTCACCAGATGGACTGATGGAGATCACTGGATTCACTGGAGGATCTACAGGAGAAATATTTGAAATACTGAAGCACTGTTAAAGTTAAAGTTAATAAGATAATTTTGTTAATACCTGAGTGTTAATTGACCAGTAGTAAAGACACCTGATGTTAACAAGCAAAACAATTTAAAACACAATCTTAAATCACTATTATGGAGATCAACGCTTGCTTTAGATGGGTTTATGAACCTTGAATTTTTAACATTAAATTTGGTCTGGCTGTTGTACCGGAGTTATAACAGCCAAGAGAAAATGTGATCAGGTGCTGATGGTTTTGACATAACCATCAATTGCCTTAAATCACATTTAGAGCCTAATCCAGAGCTAGGCAAATTTGGTCCTAGAGAACCACTGTCCTGCACAGTTCCAAACTTAATCAAACACACCTGAACAAGCTAATCAATGTCTTATTTTTTATTTATTTTTTTTATAATGTTCAGCTCTTTAGGACCAAACTTGCACAACTACTTTGTAGAGTGGGCCTGAAGGATAGTATCTGCCACTTTTTGTAGCAGACCTCAGAGTTCCTCCTGGTCCCATCCAGGAACCAAACATGGAGGTTCCAGAGGTCCGGGCACGGGTGCCAAATCATGCCCTCTCTCTCAGGGGGATCCACCAGGGAGGAAGAACCAACATCTGAATGAGGTCTGCGAACCAGGTCTGATTGGGCCAGTATTAGGGCTGCATGATATTTCGTTTTAGCATCGAAATCATATATAGATGTCAAGTATAGGGATCGTTAATCCACACGGTCCAGACACCACGCAAGTCAAAATGCCCATAAACTATCAAATATCCTCATAAACACAGTTGCTTATGGCTTAGGTGAACTAAACAATTGAAAAAGTATTTTGGATCCACATATTCGGTCTTACGTGACAGAGACCCCTGATGCTTTCTGTCATAAATGTTAATCAAACAACAAAATTTAAAAAAAAGTATGTAGTTTTAACACAGATTAATTATATTTAATTTATACAGATTATGTAGTGTTATTTTCATTTGATTATTCAGTTTCTGTACCTGAATACTGTCAGACTTGCCTGAAAAATATAAAGCAAAAATATTCACTCACCTACAAAATCACCCCAATCATCGTAGAATGCTTAATTCTTTCAAAATAGAGCTATTCAAGTCATCTGGTGATTATTTATTTATTTATTTATTTATTTATTTATTTTAATATTGCAACATGCAGTAGACAGCATTTGAAGTGGATCAAACCCTTTCATCAAAGTTGTCCTAAAACCTTCTTCTTAGGACAACTAAGTTCTAAGGACAACTTTGATTAACTTTTTTGATCCACTTCAAATGTTGACTACTGTATATTGCAGAAATACACTAAATATCGCAATGTCAGCTTTTTCCAATATCGTGCAGCACCAGTATTGTGCAACTATCAGAACCTGACTTTAGCCTCTTCAGAGTCTAAAGGACTAGATGGTGGGAGGGTTGTGACGTGACGCAAGCGAATATCACCCTACCGGTTGATATAAGACACCGTCACTGTATTGACCATACAGACCAACACGTGCTTGCCCTGAATCCAAGGATGAAGCCTCTTCAGGGCCAAAAGCACTGTCAACAACTCTTGGCAGTTGTCTAGGTCCCTAAAACTGCATGCCCATTGCACAAAGTGCACCAGGCCACCTTGGAGGCATCTGTCATGACAACGACCTGGAAACCCGTTGCAGGGGCACCCTGGCCCGTAGGAATGCAAGATCTATCCAAGGGCTGAATATAGTACGACGACGCTGCCATGTAATTGATACATGGTGTGTCCCGATGCGCCATGCCCATCTCAGAACCCGGTCGTGCAACAAATTCTCAAGCGGTCTCATATGCATCATCCCTAGCGGTGTGACTGTGGCTGAGGATGTCATATGCCCCAGAAGCCTATGAGAAAGTTTTAGATTGACCACCATTTTGTGCTTAAACAGATACAAGCATTTCAGAAGTGCACTAGCACATTCCTCTGAGAGACTTGCCATCATGGAGACTGAGTCCAGCTCCACACAGAGAAAAGAGATGCTCTGCACAGGGGAGTGCTTGCTCTTCTCCCAGCTAACTCGAAGCCCCAGCTGGGGCTCGTTGTGCACCATTAAGTTCTGACCACAGACCGACCGGCTCAGAACCGCCATAGGAGAAAAAACTGAAACGGTGTCTGAAACGGTTCTGTTGCCACAACTCTGTGCTGGGCCATCAATATGAGGGCCACGAGCACCAAGAGTGAATGTATGTGTGTGACCCAGAGAAAGAGGAAATTGCGCCATGTGGGCCAGTGGAGCAAACTCTCCCGTCCCTCCGCCGGGAGACCCAGTCCTGGGCTGTGCAGGACAGTGTGCCCTCCTCCTCCTCTGGGTTGCTCGTATCAGGATCTCTTTGTACCCTTACGGGATTTTTAGTGGCCTGAGGACGAGCTGGCATTTCCACCTGCTTGCGACAGGGCCTCTGCTGTTGTTAAGGCCTGGCTGCTGGTCCGGGCTCTCCTTAATCCTGGTCAGCAGCATTGTAAATTTTCGCCACTAGGGACGAAGAAATCAAGTTCTCTGCAAAGGCACATCTTCAAGCTTGTCCTTGGCGTACATCCCCAAGGCCTCGTACCCGGGGGTAGAAGAACCAGGATGGGGAGCATCAAAGGAGACTCTGGGCCTCTTAAAGAAGTACCTGAGTTTAGAGCACATTGTGCTGATGTTCATGTTCTCACAGTGAGAACATGAGCCATCCACAAAGGCTGCTTCAATGTGGGCACGGCCTAAACACTGAACACTGTCCGTCCGAGGCCGAGACAACCTGATTGCACCCAGAAGAGGAACACGGTCAGAAAGACAACACTAACTGCCTTGAACTGCTCTTTAAGAGGAATTCACTCTTTCAGAAGGGGACAAACAAACAAATCTTCTTGGAACAGAGGAGAGAAACACCGCTGATCTGTACAGGGCTGCAAGCTATCATTGAGCTGCAAAGAACTGAACTGTCTGAGCAATGCACGGTGGGCCCTTTTATACCCGTATGCTGGAAGTGGGGCCGGGTCTGAGCATGCAAATTCAGCTTGACTTTAAAGTCACCGCTTCAGAGTATTTCTCTCCATGTTCATTGCTGGCAGTACACTTGTATTCTCCACTGTGATCAGAGCTGATCTTTGAGATGTTGTAGATTCTTCCAGATCCTACAAACGTTTCTCCTTTAAACCAGCTGATTTCTGCAGGAGGGTTTGAATCACTGCTGCAGATCAGAGTCACTGAATCTCCTGACACTATTTCACCAGATGGACTGATGGAGATCACTGGATTTTCTGGAGGATCTACAGGAAAACATATTTGAAAGATTAGACATTAAAAATGTGAAGATGGTCATGGGTCGCCTGATCATGACTGCCACAAACATAAACAAAACATAAATAGTCCAGGCCTGGTCCTCTCTCATGGCTCCTCCCTTTATGCTTCTGAAGCTCCTCCATGAGAGATACAAGATCGGTGCAGCACGCAGGTGATGCTCCTTAGCAATCACACCACCGGCCTCGCACAGTTCACTCATGGCTTTTGCCCTGCCCTGCTTGTCATATACAAAAAGAAAATACATTTATACTTACACCTGACATTGAGTTGAACAGCAGGAGATCTGTAACTGTGTCCATCTACACCACAGCTATATCTGTCTGTATCTTCTCTGCTGACTCTCCTGAGGATGAGCTGGTTTCCAATAATTCCTGTAGTTACTAGCTGTGAGTCTCTGTACCAGATGAATGTTGCTCTGTCAGTCAGAGTGCAGCTGCTTTTACATGTCAGACGGACTGAATCTCCCTCTGTCACTCTCTCAGGAGACTGAGACACCTGAAGATCTGAACACAACACACACATTATATCTAGTGCTGCTGTCATACACTGATTATTATTCAACATAATGCACAGAAGAAGAGAGAAACCTCATGAAAGTCACCTGTGACGGCAAGATACACTCCTGGATAACCATTTGAAATTCCGATAGGTGTAATGAAGCTGCAGTAGTACTCATTGACATCGTTCAGTGTCACATGACTCAGTCTGATGGCGCAGCACAACTGGTAATGTCCACAAGAGTAAACCATCTGACTGTACTTAGGGTCCTCAGACAAATCTGGTGGCTCTACGTTATTCATTACATTTGTTTTGGTCCAGAACACTTTCATGATCTGATATCCAGACGGGTAAGTGCAGGTCATTTCCACTGTTGAGTCCTTTAGGGCACAGATGTGTGAAGGACTGTAACTCACATACCAACTATACTGGCCATGAGCTCCTGAAACACATCAAAGGGATAGTTCACCCAAAAAGTTCCTCATGTTGTCCTCAATATCGTTCATGCTGTCATAAACTTGTACATTATTATTTTAATTTAACATGGCACATTTTAGTGTGGGAGAGACAATTAAGTAACCTTTCAATTTTTTAATTTTAGCTGTGACTAAAGTTTACATAATATATCATTTTTTTATTAATCCAAAAAAAAAAAAAAAAAAAAAACGTGAAAAGTGATACAACAGGGGTCCACTGATTGGCAGACCCCCAACTAAAGATAGTCACAATTAACAGGTTTATTTAATAACCGACTAAGCAACATTTGTTAATTCTCCAATGACTCACTGTGAATCATGAGCAGAATCACCAGAGCAAGAGGAGGAGCCATTCTGACGCACATCGCTACGAGAAAAATAAGATAACACACAGATCAAGAGAAAAACATAGTCTTTAGCTTTAAAACCATTTCCATAAATCACCATCTGTTCATTGTGGTTTGAGAATATTTCTCATTGTTCTCCACAACAGTATTAATCAGACTATATTTGTTTGTTTTATTTCACAAAATTTAAAACATAATACAGAAAAGTCCAAAAAAAGACTAATTCATACACATTTCAAAATAGTTGAGGATAAAATACACAAAAAAAGCCTTAGGCTTATTTCCATTGTGGTCCTCAGTATCTTAAAAAAACTGGATGAACAAATCATTAATGGAGTGCAATTCACATCACGTTCAGAAACTCAGTACACACAAACTTCAAAGTTCAAACATCAATGATAAAACAACCATTTTTTTTACTTCCTTTCTAAAAATACTCTTAACTTGTATCTCTTGGATACACCTAGGTAATTTACTCCAAGCAACAGAGCTAGTAAATAAAAATCAGATTTTTTTCCCATTTCACTCTTAAACCTACAAGGATATATATAATTTCTACTTGCCCTTGTAGAATGGCAGTGAACCTCTCTTACAAATACATAATATTCTAACAGATACTTTGGAACCATTTTCTTTAATATCTTAAACACCATTACTAGTTTTAAAAAAAATTGCCATTTTTTCTACTTTTAAAAAACTAATTTTCCTATAATGTTCCTCTCGCAAATGCATCCGTGGGTGTACTTTCAAAATAACCCTACACAACTTATTTTGAGCAGTTTGCAATTTATTCACATTATTAACCAGAGTAACTCTCACCATGTTCTGGTGACTCTGATCTCCAGCAGGCATTAAACTGAAGAATTTCTCACGGTTACAGTTTATTTTAAAATGCTTGCAACAAAAAGGTTCCTTCCCCTTTCTTGACTCTTGCCCACACGAGCAGTGATGCAACAATTCAGACAGAATTTTGAATGGTCAGTGAATTCAAATGTTTTGACATGCAGAAAGCTTTGCGTAACACTTGCTTAAATTTAGAGTAGGGGTGGTCAGGCTCTATAATGAAACTCCACTCTTTCTTTCTTTCTACTCTTGAATCAATAATAATAAAAAAATCTAAAATATTTCAAGACATTTATTAAATAAGAGTGAATGGTCACTTTGACCACAGACAAATGCACCATCCTTTTATTTTTAAAATAACATCCCAGTGCTGCCCACACTGCTGAGAGTGGCATTTTGATAAATATGTAAATCTGATCATAGCGATGTTATGTTTTCAAAAGCTCTGCAATTCAGCACTACACATCGTTTTGTTTTATTATTTTTTATAACTTTTTTATACAATAGTTTGCTTTAAATCAAGCAGCTTTATAGTATGGAAAAATAAAAACAGTGGAAACTTATTTTTTTTCTATAAATTGGCCCTCCAGTGTGTTCATGTTTACGTTCATGACTTCAACAAACTGAACAGAAGAATTGAACCACAGAATGTTTACGCAACAAGGAAGGCGGAGCCTCAGAGCCACACCTACCTATTACATAATCGCCAAAGACCAATGGTAGTAGGGTATTTACCAGCCAAATCATGTCCTCGCTCAAAATCGGGTCTATACCAAGTGATCCCATTGGCTAAAATTATTTTCAATAGACACTCTCAGTGTTGCCAATTTAACTATTTTGTCACTAGATTTAGCGGCATCCCCAACCCTTTTGAGACTTTTTTTCAAAAGACTAGCGACAAATCTAGCAACTTTTTGGACAACTCTTATAGATTCAGAGACTTGCCCTCTGACCTAGCACAGCATACATATACCCAATTAGACTGATAGCTTAGTTAATCCAAAATTGTTTATTTTGTTTGCAAAACTGTCATTGCACAGAGTCACCAGTCAGAACTAATGATGGAATAGATCCGTTGAAGAAGTTTTTCAAAGCTCTGCGATGGAGGAGTTGCATATTTAAGTATTCAAACATTTTATTATTATAGAGTATTTATCAATGAGTATGGCAATAATTGTTACATTAGCATGAATAGGAATGGCAAAGTAAACTGCTGAAAAGCAGCTGCGGCTCTGTTTTTATTTTACTTTATTTACCACAGGCGTGTTTACTATGCGGTTGCGCGTGGCAAATTAAGTGCACAAGATAAGACCGCTACATTTCAATTATTAAGACGATAGATTAAGAACACATTTACACATAGTTAACCAAACCATAATTTATTTTCATATTGTATGACAATTACAGTACACCTTCAATTCTGTTAATCAATCAATAGCTGCTGTAGTCAAACAAGTAAATAATAAACATATAAATTTTGGTTATATTGCCATGTTCTCATACACCAAACCAGCAAACCAAACCAAGGGAGAAAACGCTCCAGGTTCCGAAAACAAACACTCAAGTGTGAAAGCACCCTAATTCCATCTGGCTAACGCACTTCCCATAATGTTTACACATTCAGTAGGCGGAGAGTAGAATGAAATGAGCTTTCTGTCCCTCCATTGGGAGCAACACAACTTACACATTCAAGGTCCAGAGCGGTAGTAAAGACATCATTAAAGTAATCCATGTAACTCCAATAGTTTAACCTAATTTTATGAAGCAATGCGAGTGCTTTGTTTGCACAAAAAACTGCAATCCAGTAGGGGGAGCACCACGGCATATGCGTGAAAGCAGAAGTTGTTCCGTGAACTTTGAATAATACTATTTTTTAAATAAAGTGGTAAATTATGGGGGGGCCACTCACGTCACTTCCGGTTAAACCACTGGAGTCACATGGATTACTTGAATGTTCCTACCGTTCTAAATTTGAAACAGTGTGACGTTTTGAAGTCTCGTTTGCTGAAATCACATGACAGGATGATATAAGCTGCGATTTGAAACAATCCCAGACAGCAACATAGTGTGGCCCAGATCCGGCCCACATCTGGTACATGTGGATTACACACGGACCAGATGTGGGCCGGATCTGGGCCGATGCTATGTTGCTGTCTAGGATGGGCTGAAACTGGTCTGTTTATTTTTGATCATTTAATTTCTATTTAAAAAGAATAAAGATAAAATATGAGTCAAACAGGCATTTTAATAAACAGTTCAATTTTAAAGATACTTAAATTTCATTGTAGTCACACTACTGCATAAGGTTCTTTCTAACAGCACTTGCTCACAGTGGAAAACTTGTTTATTGATTACACTTTAACTGTTCATTCATCACACACTGAGATCATACATGAATATATTACTTTCTTTTATAAAAAAAAACAATGTGAAACATCACTCCACTGTAGAACAGAAAATCATGTCGTTCACATGTAAATTTGCTTATTTTCATTGGTAGTTGTGATGTGGGCGTGTTCAGTGATGCAGCAAAAGTTAGGTAAGTTTAACTTGTGCTTCATCTTATCGTGGTGTCTTGCTATGTGTCTACAACAGAAAGAAGACAAGAAACACTTTTACACAGAACTGAATTTGATTAGTGTTTCTGAAATTACTTTTTTATAGTCCTGCTTGTAACTGAATGAAAGTGTTGTTCAGTATCTATTGACTAGTAGTGAGGACATTTTTTTCTTTATTTTATAAATCGAGAAGACCTGAGGATCTCCAACTTACTGACAGATTCTCATTAAGAAGAGCCCGACTGGTGATCAGCAGGTCTGGGATGGACTGTCTATGTGAAAAATGTTTATTATTTATAACTTTTGAAAGCACAAACTCTTTTTCATGTGTAGTTTTTGATATTTCACTTACTGTGAGTGTGTTGTAATGGTCAGAAGATCTGGACTCAAGAGTTCTATATCTGTTTCCCCCGGGATTATCGTTCTACAGGGAAACAGAAAGTGAAATTAGATGGATGGATGGATGGATAGATAGACAGACACAGACACACACAAACAACTATGTGTGTAAAAAAGCTAATTTTGATACCTCTAACTGATTTTATTCCATGATTCCATGGTCTTTTGATTATCTCACCTCATACTCATGTATTGCAGGTCTTCTGTTCATCATTTTTCTCTGGCTATCAAAAAAGGAATCGTTAACAAGTAATTTCATTGTTTCATATATAATTAATAATCAAATATCTTTATGCATTAGTTAAAGTAAATTATATTACACTGAACAAAATTATGAACGCAACACTTGTTTTTGCCTCCATTTTTCTGAACTCAAAGATCTAAGACTTTTTCTGTGTACACAAAAGGCCTATTTCTCTCAAATATTGTTAACAAATCTGTCTAAATCTGTGTTAGTGAGCACTTCTCCTTTGCCGAGATAATCCATCCACCTCACAGGTGTGGCATATCAAGATGCTGATTAGACAGCATGATTATGCCTTAGGCTGGCCACAATAAAAGGCCACTCTAAAATGTGCAGTTTTATCACACAGCACAATGCCACAGATGTCGCAAGTTTTGAGGGAGCGTGCAATTGGCATGCTAACTGCAGGAATGTCCACCAGAGCTGTTGCCCGTGAATTAAATGTTCATTTCTCTACCATAAGCCGTCTCCAAAAGCGTTTCAGAGAAATTGGCAGTACATCCATCCGGCCTCACAACCGCAGACCACGTGTAACCACACCAGTCCAGGACCTCCACATCCAGCATCTTCACCTCCAAGATCGTTTGAGACCAGCCACCCGGACAGCTGCTGCAACAATCGGTTTGCATAACCAAAGAATTTCTGCACAAACTGTCAGAAACCGTCTCAGGGTAGCTCATCTGCATGCTCGTCGTCCTCATCGGGGTCTCGACCTGACTGCAGTTCGTCATCGTAACCGACTTGAGTGGGCAAATGCTCACATTCGATGGCATCTGGCACTTTGGAGAGGTGTTCTCTTCACATATGAATCCCGGTTTTCACTGTACAGGGCAGATGGCAGACAGCGTGTATGGCGTTGTGTGGGTGAGCGGTTTGCTGATGTCAACGCTGTGGATCGAGTGGCCCATGGTGGCGGTGGGGTTATGGTATGGGCAGGCGTATGTTATGGACAACGAACACAGGTGCATTTTATTGATGGCATTTTGAATGCACAGAGATACCGTGACGAGATCCTGAGGCCCATTGTTGTGCCATTCATCCACGACCATCACCTCATGTGGCAGCATGATAACGCACGGCCCCATGTTGCAAGGATCGGTACACAATTCCTGGAAGCTGAAAACATCCCAGTTCTTGCATGGCCAGCATACTCACCGGACATGTCACCCATTGAGCATGTTTGGGATGCTCTGGATCGGCGTATACAACAGCGTGTTCCGGTTCCTGCCAATATCCAGCAACTTCGCACAGCCATTGAAGAGGAGTGGACCAGCATTCCACAGGCCACAATCAACAACCTGATCAACTCTATGCGAAGGAGATGTGTTGCACTGCGTGAGGCAAATGGTGGTCACACCAGATACTGACTGGTTTTCGGACCCCCCCAATACAGTAAAACTGCACATTTTAGAGTGGCCTTTTATTGTGGCCAGCATAAGGCACACCTGTGCAATAATCATGCTGTCTAATTAGCATCTTGATATGCCACACCTGTGAGGTGGATGGATTATCTCGGCAAAGGAGAAGTGCTCACTAACACAGATTTAGACAGATTTGAGAACAATATTTGAGAGAAATAGGCCTTTTGTGTACATAGAAAAAGTCTTAGATCTTTGAATTCAGAAAAATGGGGGCAAAAACAAAAGTGTTGCGTTTATAATTTTGTTCAGTGTATATACTCTTTATCATTTTATTTACATTATAAATAGTATGATGATGATGATGAATAATCCTCCAGATGCCGCTGCGATCACAATCACATTCCTACCAGCATCATGATGAACTGAAAGAGGAAGATCATCATGATTAACTCTCCAAACCGATGAATGATGTGAAGATACAGGAGTGTGTTAATAAAAGCTTCACCTGTGACAGTTACAGCGTCTGATCTCTGAGATCCATGTTGATTGTGAGCCTGACAGTAGAAGCGTCCACTCTGTAGTGCACTGAAACTCTGTCCAGATCCAACAGCTGAGCTTTCATTCTCCTTAAACCAGCTGATTTCTGCAGGAGGGTTTGAATCACTGCTGCAGATCAGAGTCACTGAATCTCCTGACACTATTTCACCAGATCCAGTTATCAACACTGAGACGTTCTTGGGAGGGTCTAAAACAGACAGCACAATACATTTCACATCACAGATTGTGTATAGGATTTAACATCACAGTTACTGAATCATCATTAACTCACACATGACGTTTAAAGTCACAGCATCAGAGTATTTCTCTCCATGTTTGTTTCTGGCTCTGCACTTGTATTCTCCACTGTCATCAGAGCTGATCTTTGAGATGTAGATTCTTCCAGATCCTACAAACGTTCCTCCTTTAAACCAGCTGATTTCTGCAGGAGGGTTTGAATCACTGCAGCAGCTCAGAGTCAGTGAAACTCCTGACACTATTTCACAACATGGACTGATTGACAGAAAGGCATTCTTTGGTGGATCTGAAACAGAAAACAGATCAAATAAATCTGATTACAATAAAGCTGACTTCACATAAAATATTTAAATGATTTTATGTCATAGTTATTGAAACTTCATTAACTCACACATGACGTTTAAAGTCACAGATTTAGAGTATTTCTCTCCATGTTGATTTCTGGATCTGCACTTGTATTCTCCACTGTCATCAGAGCTGATCTTTGAGATTCTGTAGATTCTTCCAGATCCTACAAACGCTCCTCTTTTAAACCAGTCGATTTCTGCAGGAGGGTTTGAATCACTGCTGCAGATCAGAGTCACTGAATCTCCTGACACTATTTCACCAGATGGATTGATGGAGATCACTGGATTCTCTGGAGGATCTACAGGTGAAATATATGAAAAATAATTTAAAATCATTGGTTCATTAAAAAAAGCCTCAAAAACTGCATTCCTGGAAACTCTGAGATGTTCATGATTAATTCACTCACACAGACTGATTCAATTCATCCCAAATGTGTTTAGAGGGTTTAGATCTGGACTTTGTGCAATCAAGATCTTCCCGACCAGATTCAATACATAATTTCTTCATGATCCTCACTCTATTGTCATGCAGGAGCCAAATAGATACGGAGACACTATTCTGATCAAAATGTTTGTCTAAGGAGATTATATGAGTGCAGATGTGATTGTGTGCAACTGTTGGTGCAACTCAAAGAGTAAAAGCCATTAAATTAAAAGAAAATCCCACAAAATGTTGGCCATGTATTTCGTATCTCTGGAACCTTCAAAGAAAAAAAGAACAAAGTAATTAAAATACAAACTTACATCTGACATTGAGATAAACAGCAGGAGATCTGTAACTGTGTCCATCTACACCACAGCTATAGCTTCCTGTATCTTGTCTGTTGATTCGCCCAAGGATGAGTTTGTTTTCAAAATTTCCTCCAATTAATGGCTGTGAGTTTCTGTACCAGATGAATGTTGCTCTGTCAGTCAGAGTGCAGCTGCTTTTACATGTCAGACAGACTGAATCTCCCTCTGTCACTCTCTCAGGAGACTCCACCTGAAGATCTGAACACAACACACACATTATATCTAGTTCTGCTGTCATACACTGATTATTATTCAACATAATGCACAGAAGAAGAGAGAAACCTCATGAAAGTCACCTGTGACAGCAAGATACACTCCTGGATTACAAATCCAATTTCTTGCACATACATTAGTGATAAATTTGCAATAGTACATGCTTGAATCCTTCGGTGTCACATATCTCAGACTGATAGTATAGTACCGCCATTTATCTCCATAATAGTAAACCCTCTGACTGTATTCAGGGTCCTTAGACAGATCTGGAAATTCTCCATTATATTTTACCAGTGTTTTGGTCCAGAACACTTTCCTGATCCAATATCCAGTAGGGTATGTATAAGTGCAGGTCATTTCCACTGTTGAGTCCTTTAGGGCACAGATGTGTGAAGGACTGTAACTCACACGCCAACCATAGTGGCCATAAACTCCTGAAACACACATCAAAGAAACAGTTCACCCAAAATGGTTCTCCCAAGTTCCTCATGTTGTCCTAAACCTTTATGCTGTCATAAACTTGTACATTACTGTTTTAATGTAACATGGCACATTTTAGTGTGGGAGAGACATTTAGGTAAACTTTAGTTTTTAAAACTTGAGCTCTGTCTAAAGTTTACATAATATTCTATTTTTGATTAATACAAAAAAAAAAAAAAATAAATAAATACAATTACAAAAAGTGATTCAGCAGGGGTCCACTGATTGGCAGACCCTAAGCTAAAGACAGTCACAATTAACAGGTTTATTTAATAACCGACTAAGCAACGTTTGCTAATTCTCCAATGACTCACTGTGAATCATGAGCAGAATCACCAGAGCAAGAGGAGGAGCCATTCTGAAGCACATCGCTACGAGAAAAATAAGATAACACACAGATCAAGAGAAAAACATAGTCTTTAGCTTTAAAACCATTTCCATAAATCACCATCTGTTCATTGTGGTTTGAGAATATTTCTCATTGTTCTCCACAACAGTATTAATCACATATTGTTCACATACTATATTCACATTATTAACCAGAGTAACTCTTACCGTGTTCTGGTGAGTCTAAGCTCCAGCAGGCGTTAAACTGATGAATTTCTCATTACTACACACTGTTTATTTTGGAAAAAAAAAAGTTTGTTCCTCTTTCTTGACTCCTGCCCACACAAGCAGAGGAACAAGTGACGTAACAATGCTCTGCCCAAATTTTGAATGGTCAGTGAATCAGTTTGACTGCTCAGTGAATCGAAAAGTTTAGGTTAAATCCCTGCTGTAAAACCCCTGCAGTGAGCTCAGATTGAATCACCGCAGCCGCAGTGACATCTAGTCTTTACTCTTGTATGTGTAGCAAGTGGTTAAATTGTAGTGACTACACCACCCCGAAATAACAAAATAACCCAAATGAAGGCACCCAAGTAACTTAGAAAAGGAAAGAGGCGTGAGTTTCTGTGCAAAAAACAAAAACTAAAATAGTTGGTCAACAATCATCTAAAACCAGCCATCAACACAAGTGTCATTGGTTGAAAGGAACAAAAGGGAAAAAAAAAAAAGAAAATTAACAATGATCGTTGCAGGGGCTAATTCTGTTAATTCTCAATAACAACTTTTGTAGATGTCTAACATAAATAAAGTCAATCTGGTTAGTAATAAGTGAAGCTGGTAATGCTGTTTGTGGAGTCGTTTAATCCTCCTCTGTTGAGATCTTGAGAGATTTAATGTCTTTCATCTTCAGTTGATTTCATCTAAGGCTGTGGCTGAAGTCAGTTGTAGTTCTTGTGTTTCTGCTCGTCTCTTTTTCTGTTCTCTTCTTTCCTTCAGTAATTCTGCTTGTTAACAGGCTTATTAAGGCTGAGATGACTCTATATTTAATATACACAGATTTTGTGGCTCAGATAAGGTCCAGTTTAGGTTTATTTCTTTGCTCTTTGCTGACATGTGGCATTGCTATGGCCTGCTTGTGGCTCAGATCTGGCAAACAGAAACGGCCCACACAAGGACCGTAATTCATTGCAGCATGTGGGCCAGATCATCATGCCACATGTGCCAGATGTGGGCCGGATCTGGGCCGACACAATGTTGCTCTCTGGGTACTGTCTCAATGAAATAAAGATCACATCAAACTCAGAACAAATTACAGGTCATGAGGTTGCAAAATGACCGAAACCACTAATACCACATAACGGTAATTGATACAATCAATGAAGACTGTTGTGAAACAGTCAGAATCATGAAACTGAGGTTGGTGACAGTAATACAAAATGAATCCACACAAGCACAAATAAAAAAAGAAATAATACCAACAGAACCAACAATTGATGACGGTAATAAAAAACAAATCTACACAAACAAAAATGAACAAAGAAATACCAGCACAACCAAAAAGAAACCTTCAAGCCCACAGCATCTTTGGCTGTTTAAATAGTGGCTTCTCACAAACCACGAACCGTAATACACGCACAGGGCACAAAGCATGAAGTCTCCTGTCTTTCTCTGAGTTAACAGAGGGATGTGACAAGGCAGGCAGCTCAAACGAGAGTGCGCTACGCTTGACCCATCCAAAGCAAATTAGATGCACAAGGAATGCACCAACAGCACATGAAGAATATCAGTGTGTTTTGCTGATGTCAGCACCAGCAGACTGTTTTCTAAGACAGCATCCTTAGATCCAAAGATTCTAAAGACCTCACAAACGGAGGTTCACACATAGCCTCAAGAAATACAATCAGATCCCATGATGGAACCATTGATTTTGTAACAGGCAGGGGCGTCACTAGACCCTTTTTACCCCAGTAAAATCTTGCTGTGCCCCAGTAAAATGTTCCTAATAAATAATTTTTCTAATGATGCCAGCTTAACACGATTTGATCGATAACGTTAGCTTGTTGACTGCTAAAAAAAATGCATGCTGATCTCTTCAAGTTTGTCAGGAGCGCGGGAACTATATTTTCACAGCTTTATAAACACAACACATTTTTTACAATATATATGAAATCAGTCATTTTTAAAATCAGTAATCCTTAAGTAAGGAATTTAACTGTAAATTATAAGTATATTACAAACCTTCTTATTAAATTGTTTTAATAAGTTTTATTTCTCAAACGGGATTATTCTATTATCAGTCTATAAACTCAATTGACACACACCAGGGTTTGACATTAACAGGAGCTTGTGGCAAAAATGCCATCAAAATTAACCAAAATGTCCCCAAAAATTCAAGTTATGAGGACAAAAATTAATCAGTTCCTGATTTTTATTTTTATAATGATAGTTAAGCAACATCATGAGTAAGAGTGCTGATTATATGTATAGAATACATTGCAAATTATAGAACTTACATTTTAGGCACAGTAGACTGTTTTTGTTCCTACAAGCCACATCAGACATGTTTCGTTCCTGAATGAACTTTTTTGAATAAAAAGTTCCCTTTCGAGGGAACTCGCCCTGCGTTCCGAAGGGGGCGCTATGGGAACGCCCTCAGCGTGAATGCGTCTGATGCACGTGTGTCAACTAGTCCAATGGCGAGAGTGAACGTCACTGGTGGGTGACGTCACGACCAGGAAAGGATAAATACACATCCGGAAAGACCGGCTTCAGCTTTTGTGCCTCAGCAAAGCGCTCTGTGTGAAACTGTCTCTGTCTATTTATTGTTGTTTGTCCTCAAGCATTATATATTTCTAGACAGGAGTTTATTGGCGAGCAAATAGCAACTTGAGTCGTGTGTGCTTCCCTGCCCTCGCTAAAGAAAAACGAGTGGGGATACACGCGATTCATGTGTTGTTTGTTTGAGAGCAGAGCATACATGTCAGCTCTTGTATTTGGATCTGACAATGTTCATTCATAAATTTCCCGATGTGATGCACTATCGAGATTTTTTTTTTTTTTTTTTTTTAGCTCTGCTCCACTTGGCTTTTTTCTTGAGGGAATAAAGTCTTAAGCAATAAAGAATCTATGGCTTGGATCTTGCGTTTGCCGAGGCGACGCGTTGTTTTCGGGTCTGCAAAACTGCAATGAAGATTCTAGTGGCTCTAATCTCGCGTTTGCCGAGGGGACGCGTAGATTACGGGTCTGCAAAACTGCAATAAAGAATCTAGTGGCACGGATCGCGCGTCTGCCGAGGCGATGCGTAGATTTCATATCTGCAAACTGCAATAAAGATTCTAGTGGCTCTCATCTCGCGTCTGCCGAGGCGACGCGTAGATTTCGAGTCTGCAAACTGCAATAAAGAATCTAGTGGCACGGATCTCGCGTCTGCCGAGGCGACGCGTAGATTTCGTGTCTGCAAACTGCAATAAAGAATCTAGTGGCTCTGATCTCGTGTTTGCCGAGGCAACGCGTCGATTAGGGTGTGCAGACGGCAGTTATAAATATTCAACCAATCATTCAGACCGTGTACACTTGTCTGGTGGTTCATTGATGCATTTAATTTGAGGAGTTAAATGGGATATTGCCTGGTTTTTAAAAGCTATATGTCTGCACTAATAACTCTTTATTTAGCCTTTCATCCAGACCGTTTTTACCTGTCTGGTTGATATGTGGCTGCATTTAATTTTGAGAGATTAAATAAAATTTGATGTGTGTATGGCCTATATGCATACTATATTTAGCATTTCTTTCAGACAGTATTAACTTGTCTGATAGATCATTTGCTGCATTTAATTTTTCAGGAATTAAATGGACAATTGGCTGTAATTTAATTTTGAGAAATTAAAATAATACATATTTATCTGACTTTAAGTAGTTAGATTCATGTATTAGTTCAGGCTTTCATGTAGATCCTGACGCCAGTGGTGTTAGGCTTCTTAGGGCAGCCCCCTGCGGGGTGGAGCGGTGTACACCTCAGTATACGGTGCCCGTGCCACTTCGTTGCCCTCAGGGGACCGATCTGCTAACCCCATCACTCTCGGTGCTTTGGGGCGCAGCGGTTTCCAGCAAGCTTTGATTCAGCGCTCACACAACGTTGCATCAGGCTCGCACCCTCTGAATGAAATCTAAGGGCCGTTCTACCAACCCTGGCACCCTTGGTGCTTCAGGGCGCAGCAGTTTCCAGCAAGCTATGACTCAGCGTTCACACGACGCTGCGTCAGGTTCGCACCCTCTGAGGAGGGTCGAAAAGCAGTCAAATGGGTTGTTTCCTGCCAGTGTATTTCAGGTCACCAAAGTGGCTGCTCTAGGTATACCAGAGACCAGCTTTGAGAGGCTGGTTCCCTTTTGTAGATTTTCTGGCAGAGTTGAGGCTTCTGCCAAATTTATCTCAATGGGCAGGCTCTGGTAATGGAACAGAAAGTAAACTCTTTTGTGAAAGGAGCTACAAAATGGGTTCCTCCTCCCAGCAGAGAGTTAGGGTTTTTAGTGCCGCTACTATTTTGTTCCAAAGAAGGATGGAGGGTTGCGTCCTATATTAGATTTTAATCATTTGAATCATTCAGTCAGGAGACTTGGGTTCAAAATGTTGACGTTAAACCAGATCCGAGGACTGGTTTGTCATGATAGTTCTAAAGGATGCATACTTCCATGTCTCTATCCTTCCACAGCATAGGAAGTTCCTCAGGTTTGTTTTCAGGGGCAAAGTATACCAATATTAGGTTCTTCCATTCAGTCTAGCTCTATCACCCCACACGTTCATGAAATGCGTAGATGCAGCTCTGGCCTTGCCCAGGCTGCAGGGCATACGCATTCTGAACTGATTAGATGACTGGCTAATATTAGCGCAGTCGGAACAGATGGTCAGTTCAACATCGAGATGTCGTTCTTGCTCATATAAGAATTGGGGTTGTGGCTGAACGCCAAGAAGAGTGTGCTTTCTCCATTACAGAGAACTACCTTCCTGGGCATGGTATGGATTCAGTGAAGCTGCGGGCCGTTCTGTCGCCCACTCGTATTTCTGCAATCTTTTCAGTCACACAGGAGATATATCTAGGCCAGTCACTCACTGTAAAACAGTTTTCTAAAACTGTTGGGTCTGGTGGCAGCTGCGTCCAATGGTGATACCTTTTGGCCTGCTGTTCATGAGACCCTTACAGTAGTGGCTCAGGACCAAGGGTTTTCCCTGAGGGGGAACCCACTTTGTATGATCAAGATCACGCGGCAGTGTCTCCGTGCCTTGGTTATATGGAAGAAAAGTTGGTTCCTGTCCCAGGGCCCTGTGTTAGGAGCTTAATATCATTGAGTCACTCTCATGATAGATGTTTCTCTCACAGGCTGGGGAGTGGTAATGGAAGGCCGCTCAGCTCAAAGGCTGTGGAGGAGTCATCTTTCGTGACACATAATTGCCTGGAGATGATGGCAGTCTTCAATGCGTTGAAGTTCTTCCTCCCAGTCCTGAGAGGTCATCGAGCTCTCTGGACAGACAATGCATCAATGGTTTCTTGTATAAATCAACAGGGGGGTCTGCGCTCGCGCCCACTATCTGGCACACCAGATCCTCCCGTGGTCCCTGGGAAAGATGCTCTCCGCAAGAACAATCTTATTCCAGGGACCTAGAATATAGGAGCAGACGTCCTTTCGAAACGGGCTGAGGCTAGGGGAATGGAGACTTCACCCCAAAGTGGTGAAGCTCATATGGGAGATTTATAGCCACGTGGAAGTGGATCTTTCGCGTCTCAGGATACAACTGTCCACTGTGGTTATCCCTTACGCATCCAGTTCCTCTTGGACTGGATGCCATGGTACAGACATGGCCGGGGCCATGTCTGTATGTTTTTCCCCCAATTGTTCTGCTCCCAGGAGTTCTGGACAAAATTCGCCGGGAAGGGATAAGTCTACTGTTAGTAGCACCTTACTGGCCAAGTCTGATATGGTTCTTGGAACTTGTCTCTCTTCGACGGCTCTCCCTCGGAGATTCTGATCAGGAGAGACCTTATATCTCAGGTGAAGGGCTTGATTTTTCACCCCGCCCAGAAGTATTGAACCTGTGGGTTTGGCCCCTGAGGGGGCCCAACTCATAGTATCTGGTCTCTCAACCGAGGTTGTGGAAACCATACTTTACTCCAGAACTCCAGCCACAAGGAAACTATCCTCGTATTTCTGCATTCCATGTCCCTGTGGATGGTATAATTGTGGGGTATAACCCTTTGAGGTATCGTTTCCTTCGTGGCACTCTGAGGCTGAGGCCTGCAGCATGCACTAGGGTTCCTGCTTGGGAGTTGGCCTTTGTGTTGGAAGGCTTATCTGCAGCTCCATTTGAGCCACTTGATTCTGTCTCAGAAAAATTTCTGACGTTGAAAACTGTTTTCCTCCTTGCCATTTCTCCCCTAAAAAGAGTAGGAGACCTTTAGGCCCTATCTGTATCCCCTACATGCCTTGAGTGAGCACCAGGGATGGTCAAAGTGTTCCTTTACCCTACCGGGTTATATACCTAAGGTTCTGACCAATATTCCACGGCCTATAGTGCTGCAAGCTTTCTGTCCTCTGTTCTCAGATCCAGACCAGGAAAAGTTGAATCTTGTGTGTCCAGTGTGAGCACTGGACACCTAATGTCCACAGAGCTGCCCTGTGGAGGACTTCAGATCAACTGTTTGTTTTGGACCGCGCAATAAGGGATCTCCCTGCATCCATGGTTAGCAAGTGGATAGTTGAGACTGTCACTTGCGTATGAGGTCTCTGGTCAGCAGTATCCACTGTCTGTCAGAGCTCACTCTTCTAGGAGTATGGTGGCTTCCACAGCCTTGTTGTTGGGAGTTTTCCTCAAGGAAGTCTGTGATGTGGTGGGCTGATCCTCGCCACTCACGTTGTGAGATGATATATCTCGACCTGGACGCAGCTCCAGGCTCATCAGTGCTCTCGTCTTAGTGTGCCACAATTTCACACGGACAGGCATTTTGGAATTATGGCGTTTTGGGATATCGTTCCCATAGCGCCCCCTTCGGGACGCAGTGCGAGTTCCCTCGAAAGGGAACGTCTCAGGTTATGACTATAACCATGGTTCCCTGAGAGAGGGAACGAGACACTGCGTCGCGTTGCCATACTCCCTGCATCCCTGTGATCGATTTGCTTCGGCAATTTAACCCTCTGGGGTCTGAGGATTTTTGGGGCCCTGGAGAAGTTTTGACATGCCCTGACATATGTGCTTTTTTCAGTTGTTCATAAACATATTAATGGAAAAAGTGTCATTACACTGTATTCAGCACAAACTAGGCTACCATAATATGTGAGGAACATGTATGTACATGTGTGTGTTTTTGAAGGAATAACATTTATGCGTGGTTATTGAAAAAACAAAAAACTTTAGTCACTGAAATAAAGCCAAAAAATATATATTAAATCTGTATTCACAAGACTTCTGGGTATTGGAGGTTGTAGACTAGAGTTTTTGCTTCAAAATGATGTAAAAATTATCCTGCATACTCGTTCATTTATAACAATATATTGATTTAGTTTTTGTAAGACACTTTTTGTCAAGAAAAACAGTATGCGTGGAGGCGTGAATCATCATGAATAATGGGTGATTTACACTTGAGAAGACAAAAGAATCGCATAAAGAACCTCTAATGAGCTGCATATTAATGAGGCATTTCAGTCAGGTAGGCTGTGAAAAAACCCTCTGTGATCATGTCTCCAAGCTCATCATGGTGTATATCAAACATACAGAAAAAACAGCAATACTGTGAAATATTATTACAATTTAAAATAATGGTATTCTATTATATACTTTAAAATATAATGTATTTCTGTGATGCAAAGCGTCTGAACATTCATGTTACCTCTATGGCATTTCATATAGTCTTTTAGCTTAAAAGCATGCACATTTGGAGAAATATTGATGGATTCTCATATGTTTATGTCAATTTTCTATACAGGGGAGTAATATTTATTTAATATTTATTGTCATCACTGTGAGCGCTGGATACTGTGTTTTCAATTCATACTTGCAGCCGGAGGGTGCTCTGTACACCTTCAGTCCACAAATTACTCTAAAGAAGAACAGGACATTCAGGAACTAACGGCATGTCTTCCAGAGATCGCTAACCATGGCTTTAACATCCAGATAAACTCTTTTCAAGACAATAAATGCACGATTGAGATGATGTAAACATGTATTGCCTCAGAATTTGCGTCTGAATAGCGCTTGCTCCGTGGGCGTGGCCGCATTAGCGGATAATGAGCTGAATCACGGGCGTCTGACATGTCTCTTTTCATACAGATTACATAAACACAGAATATTTGTTTTCGATTTGACTTACACAATTTAAAACCTGACATTTCAACATTTTTTTAGACATAAGTCTCATTTTTGTGTCCATTAGTATTCACTAAGTTACAGTTCATTTTCTGAGAACTATCAGATTAAACTTTGTTCAGAGGGAGACGAGAGATCACGCATCATGTTAGTTTTCTTTATTTTGCAAAAAGCACATCATTTTGTTTTTACTCTAAGTGTACACAAATAAAAGAAGATATTCCACAAGTTTTAATGGTGTATAACTCTTAATTATGTGCAACATTGACGGAGTATTTTGAGTCTCTTTCACACTGGTAAGAAAAAAACCGAGGTGGTATCGCCGGCGTGACCGCCGACCCGAGGGAGTTAAGCTGAAGCCGGTCTTTCCGGATGTGTATTTATCCTTTCCTGGTCATGACGTCTCTCGCCATTGGACTAGTTGACACACGTGCATCAGACGCATTCACGCTGAGGGCGTTCCCATAGCGCCCCCTTCAGGACGCAGTGTCTCGTTCCCTCTCTCAGGGAACCATGGTTATAGTCATAACCTGAGACGATTTGAATGAATGGTTCAGTGACCATATAAGATGTGAATTGTCGCCACCTACTGGTGGGTTTCCGCTGCGCTCCACTCCAGAGCACAAGTCTGTAAAATCAAGACTGTTTTTAATTTTTGTTTAAATTTCTATTCAAATTTATTTAAATAGTTTGGTCAAGTATCAAATAAAATGTACACTTGCATTAATGAAGTTGGTAGTGGCCTAGTTGTTTAAAAATGACCATGGTAAAACAGTTCCAATGTAATTTTAATTGTCATCAACCAAACTGTATCCACTTTTGATACCTAAAAAATGTTTACAGGCAATTTAAGCAAAGCCTTTTACAGTAAATTAAAATGTAAAATCGAAATAATGAAATTATCTGCAGCACATAATGTTTGTTACATAATATGATTAAAGAAAATAAATAGGCCTACTACACCCAAAGTCACCAGAATTGAATGCTTTGGTGCTGTTTTTGTTAAAATTTCTTCCCGGGGAGCATGCCCCCGGACCCCCATACAAATTTTCATTTTGGGAAAATTATTGGGGGGCCTGTGCCCCAGTACTGATCAAACTCTAGAAATGCCCCTGGTAACAGGCATAAGATGTCATGCCTCTTTAAGGAACTGAATAGCAAGCAGATACGCTCTTGGCACAACAAAGTTAATGCCTTCATTACAAGCAAAAATAGCCCACCAAATAAACTTTCAGTGTGGAATGGGTGCAACCTTCCTCCAACAATTTGAAAACAATGCAGAAAACTCAATATTCACGCAACTGGGCATTAATATGGTGATACAGATCTTTGTCTGCATGAGGCTTCAATTATGCACCACTTCAACTCATAAAGCCCTCTTGTCGACAGCACCTTTGGACTCTGTATTGTGGCCACAACATTGAATAGGAGCCACAGTGCCATCAGATTCTCCCTCTCAGCGAGTAGTCCATGTATAGGCGAAGACACCATGGTGTCCCTGACAGCAATGTCATGACGATTGCGTAACATGACTTCGCTGGCCATCAAAATCAGTGATGCACGCACCTGACGCACCCTGTTTTGGGTGGGCTGTATCAGTTCCACCAGCGAAAATGCATACATCAGGGTCCCGGGCCATACATGTGACAGGACATCCACCCCCAGTGGGGTTCTCCTGTCCTTGACTGAAAAAACAGTGGGCAGTGCATGTTTTCTGCAGATGTAAAAAGTTTCACATCAGCCCAGCAGAACCGATCCTATATCTGTGACACTATTACAGGGTGGAAGCGCTACTCCCTGATGTTCAATGATCTTAAATGTTTGTTGCCCCATATTAAGAACATCCATGTCAATTGCAACAGGGAAAGAGATTGAGTAACTCCTTGCCTGTGAATGACACCACAGTTGCCTTGTCCTTTCTGACTAACACAGGGGTAGGGTTTTGGTCCTAAAGAGCCGCTGTCCTGCAGAGTTTAGATGCAACTCTAATCAAACACACCCAAACAAGCTAACCAGGATTACTAAGGCTTTAGGCAGGTGAGTTTTTTTTTTTTTCAGGTTTGGAGCTAAACTCTGCAGGACAGCGGCTCTCTAGGGCCGAACTTGTCTACCTCTGGACTAACACGTTTCAGTGCCAGAAGGACCGCCTTCAACTCCAAATAATTTATGTGACGCTCTTTCAGTACTGACGACCACTCCCCTCTTACAGAGCTTTCATCGCACAGAGCTACCAATCCATGTCATGATGCATCTGTCGTCACCACTATACAAGACACAACCCTGCCCAGGAGGATTCCCTCTGCCAACAGATCCGAGTTTCCCCAGGGGATCAGAGCTTGAACGATGACTGCTATCATCGAGGCCATAAGCCCTAGCAGCCACAGAACTGTAAGGAAACTCACTTGCCCAGCTGAAAAGGAGTCAATAGCTGCAAAAATCTGCTGCCCTCCATGCTGACAGCACAGCTGTGTTCTGCACTGAATCTATCTCTAAAGCAACATATGAAATCATCTGGCTCAGGACCAATGAACTCTTTAGAGAGATTTATTAAGAATACCAGAGCTTGAAAATGGGAGACAAACTTGTACACAATCCGCTCGGAGAAAAACCTTGGAAACTTTCTGCGCCCTGTAACACCTGAGGTGCTTGTTAAATTGACAAAAAACTAGGATGTAGGATAAATCTCGGATAGGATGCAAGCCCCCAATTTTCTTTGGGAGGAGAAAGTGACGGCTCTCCATTTTCCCCTGTGGAACCACCTGAGGCTTGACCACTTGTCATTAAATGTCATTAGAGAATCCCTCGCCCCCATCAAGTGAGAGAGTCCTCATGATACTCAAAGTCCTGATCAAAGTCAGGTCCTAATTTAGGATCCCATGTCACTATATGGCTCTGTTTCCTTCATGCGCAGGACATGGGTTATAGTTTACCATACATTCCCTTCATTAAATAGCCTGGACACTGTGTATAGTACTACATGTGTAAATGATCATTTAAGTGTATGACTTTAGTCATGAATTAGTATATGGCTAGTTAATAATGAGTTAATCATCACTGGCCCCTTCAAGTAAAGTCATGGACTCATGGCATAAAGATGAATCAACAAATCTTGAGCTTGTGTTAGTGAAGAAGCAGTTAATGACTTGATGTTACAAAAAAAACCAAAAAAAGTTAAAGTACTATTAAACAGACTACAAAGAGGAATCTTTGATGAAAGTTAAAAAGTTAAACAGAAGTACAGATTAACCATCACAAATGCATTGGATTTTTTGAACAATAAAAAAAGACCACTGGAACAAATCACAAATGTTTTCTTAACGTTTACATGAATATGGTAAGATGATATAATGTAACCTTTTACTAGCTGTGTTAAGAAATATAAAATTTGAATTCAAAATCTCAACAAACATTTCCTTTAAAATATAAATCAACTTGTAAAACGTACTATTTACTCAGTAAAACAAAAAAAGTGTGTCTAAAACCGAACCATAAAACAACAAAACTATAAACTTTTTTTCTAAACAACCATCCCTAATCACCAATTACTTTTTTTCCACTCATTTTTTATTTATGTCTAGTAGGTCATTAGCTTCTATCATCCTGTGAATCACATCCTCATTGGGTTGTACTTTACTCTAAAAAAAAATAAATAAAATAAAAGGACAGATTTCTGCAAACTTCTGGATGCTGTGTCCCTTTTTAAACATTTCCCTTAGCTTCCAGAAAGCTTCCGGGTTAGCTGCTGCTAGCTCTGCAACTGGAGCCTGAATCACTATGGTGTTTCTGTCGACATTAGGTCTGTTGTAGGTCTCTGACTTACTTAAACCTCGTTTTACAAGGTTTAATACCTTGTAGTATCTCTTTATTGATCCTTCTGGTGTTTGCACTGAAAAAATAAAATAAAAATGTGTCATATCATTCAAAACTACTGACACCAAAGGAGGCCATAAAACAAACAAACCAACAAAAAACATTCATAATGTGGGTGACTACAAAGTTTAAATGTTTAAACAAGCATAACAGTGTGAACATAGCAGTTTGAACATTCTTTAAAACAAGGGTAGCTAACCCTCCTCTTGGAGAGCTACCGCCCTGCAGAGTTCAGTGACAATCCCAATCAAACACTCCTGAACCAGATATTTATGTTACCCAAGCAGGTTTGTTGAAGCAGGGTTGGAACTGAAGTCTGCTGGAAGGTCTCCAGGAGCAGGTTTGGCTACCCAACACTTTACCCAGACACTTTAAAACAACTACTTTTGTGTTACATAGAAGACTGATTACCATTTAGAATGATAAGTAAATGATGGCTATAATATTTTGGGTGACATTCTTCTCAAGTAAAGAATAATTTGTATAAAAGACATGATTAAAATCATATCCACCTTATTCCTACGCCCCATGACGCTTTGTGCGAATTATGGGTGTAACAATCAGTGAAAGGCTCGCTCTATGAACTCAATAATACTTTTTGAGGAGAAAAACGAGAGATTCTTCGTGCATTCCAGTGAATTATTAATGGGATATATTGTGAATTAAATCGGGAGAACAGACCACAACGTGCAGTAAATGTTGTCCTTTTTCATACTACTACAGCGGAATGCAAAGGGAAAAAAGAAAATAATCATGAGGAAACAAATGCCTCGACTGAAAACAGCTCTTGCCATAGATATTCTTGTTATAACGTCACGTTAAAATAACAAGCATTACGTTAATCTCACGATGTCTGAAAATACAACATGAGGGAAAATTGACAGATCATTGTCAAACTGACAGATAAGCTTTATTCGTATGGCAACCTTATGATTTGAAATGATTTGTTTCAGTCATTTTAAATGGAAGATCCCCAAATCGGAAGTGCCCCCCATAATTCAACACGCAGTAGGCTCGTGGGAATAAGGTGGATACCTAATTTGGAATAGTCACACAACAATTTCTTTGATTTCTTCTTGTTTCTTTTCCCTCTGTGTTTCTTCTTATTTTGGCTCAGAATCTGAAGATTCAGAAGCACTGCTCATCTTTGAAGCTGTAGTCTGTTAAGATATCCTTTCTGAGGTAATCTTCAGAGCTGTGACAGAGAACAATTACAAGTTTACTGATAACATGAAAGTAAATAACGGTTAAACAAAATAAGGATTAAACAGTAACAAAGTGCTGCAAATGTAGCAGTTGTGTATTTAGAAAATTATTTTGTGATTCCACTTGCCATGACCATATTTAGGGTTTCCTGCCGCCATGCTGACTTGGGGGGTCAGCGCACTTTGTTGCTTCCCAGTCTGCATGAGACGTCACAGCGGTAGGTCGCGCAAAGTTTTGCGGTGATTCAATTAGGGCGTATTTCATGTAACAGTTGAATTCACATGATATATTTGTATGATTGTGATTCAAAGCCCCTCTGTGATGAACACTCGTTGATTATTTTTTTATTTACTAGTTATTTTTAATATCTGTAATTTTCTAAGTGTTTCAAGGGAACCCTAACAAGAGACTAACCTGGCTGGGACATGCTTATTGATCAATGTCTACTCCTTAGAGGTGTTGTCGATGACATGAAACGTGAGTTTTTTATTTTTGTTTTTTAATCATATGATTCTTTAGCCTTTTGGATATTATTAGCCTAAATAATCTGACGAAATACTATAACATTCCTATAGTGGTCTGTGCTATTTGCAACGTGTTTCTGTATTTAGTTGCATTGTGAGCATTTGCAGCACGTGTTGTCAAACTGATTCTGTTTTTTTTTTTTTTTTTTTTTTCTTAATTCGCTGGTGTTTTTAATTTGACGTGTTGAATCGCAGAAGGGATGTGCTACTTGGCCGTCGGGTGGCGTGCATCGGGCAGGGCAACTTTGCTGCCGTACCATGGCTGCAGCAGGCACAATGATATTACGCAGCGCCTGTGACCCCCTGCTTGCACAGGGAGCGTGCCTTGCAACCACGGAGACATTTGTGAGAGACGCTGCGTAATATCATTGCGCCTGCTGCACCCATGGTACGGCAGCAAAGTTCCTTGATTATTACGCCGGAATGACAGTATAGTTCCTAGTCATATCGGCCTAGAAAATCGCAACTTTTAATTTTCCGTCGGTCTTAGTACACGATGTAACTACAGAAGAGTCAAGTTTTAAACTCTTTGGTCATTTTTTAACGAGATGCTAACGGTCTAATCAGATTCAATTATCTATGCTAAGCTATGCTAAAAGTGGTACCGCCAGACCCGGAGATCGGCTGAATGGATTCGAAAACGGTAAAACTCAACTGTTTAACTCTAGGGGAGTTGGAAAATGAGCCTATTTTCAAAAAACGTGGAGTGTTTCTTTAATACTCACAATAAAAATAATAAGGTCATATAGATCATAACACAGTCTCGGAGGTAAGAAGTGGATTATCCTTCAATGTCTGTCTTTTCATCTTGAAATGCGAGGTTAGATCACAGTTTCCACAAATCCCTTCACTCGATTGGGATGTTCACTTTTATTCTGGACAGCAAGGTCAGTGACTAACATTGTATTTTGCAATATTTAACACGTATTTATACCGATTTCATCAGGCTCCGAAAATTCTTCAAAAAGAACACAAAGAATGGCCTTCTCAGCTGCCATAGTTGCAACTCTTGCGTCATCAGAACAGGGTGTTCAACGCACCACCACTTCCGTAAAAAACGTTAGCCAGTGATTATAGTTTATAAAAGTTATAAATATGGATTTTTTTTTTTTTTTACATAAACATGTGGCTTCACTTCAGAAGGCCTTTATTAACCCCCTGGGGCAGTATGGATTACTTTTATGATGAATGGATGGATGGATGCCATTTTTAAGGCAAAATCTCAGGCGGAGCTTGAAATTAACTTTTTTACTTGGTAGCACTGGTGCTCCCAACTTCAAAAATTTAGGAGCACCAGCAAAAATTTAGGAGCACCACAAATAAAATGTTTATACAGTACATTATATAATGCTTATATGTTTAAATGTTAGCTCAAAATTAAGCCTTATGTGCAAATAAATTGGTCATTCAGTTGTTCGAATAAAAAAGTTTCTTGTCTGGAGAAAATAGGATTTTTTGTGGTGTAAATATAATTTATTCTGAAGCAATACTCTCATCAGTGTTCTATCAGCTTTGACATATTTAAATCTGAATATTTGATTTGTAATATTTACCCCAAAGGTTGTTTTTCTTTTTACCTTTATAAAGAGCATTTTTCCCTAATATTATTAAATGCATGCTTCGTCTTTCATATTAAATTCTTAAATTTGATCAATAAATACAATTAGAATAATAAGACACTATAGGGTTGTTACCAATCAAATTAGATCATTTGCACTGAAATTACAATTGCATTAAATAATGTTATGAGATTGTTTTAAATATATATTGAATATACACTTAAAATGTTTTGGAAAGAATGTGTTTCAAATGAGCTATGTTTGAAACTATTTGTTTGAAACTAACAAAAACTGTCCATATTAATATTGCGTAAAACAAAACATAAAAACAGTCGTAGATCATTTAGGTAACCACACAGTATTAAGAAGTGTAATAAACTTTTGAACTATTTTCTTAACATCTTTTATGTAAGGTATCTTATCCAGGACAGCACTAAATAAAAAAATAACATGCGTTTTGAATGATCCCTTTTATTTTGTTTGCAGATTCTGCAAGGTGCGTGTAAACTTTTGACTGCAACTGTACATTACATTAAGTAGAATTCACAGTCATCTGAAGAAACGGTAAACTTACTACACAGAAAATACCTTGGAGTGACCTAAAGTTAAGTGGCTTCATGAAGCATCCAATAGTAGTGGTTAATTGCTCACTTGTAGGGTAACTTACCATCTTTAAGTCTTTCTCGAAGATAATTTCTCTCATCTGTCAGACTGTTCACCTTATCCTCCAGGTGAACAATCTTCTGTTTTTGAATTTCGATTGTTTGCTTCGCATTCTGTAATTGGATGTGTAGGGTAGGTGCTCCTTCTAATAGTTAAGACAAAGAAAAATGTTAGTATTTAATGTTAGTAAGACACATCAATGTGTTGCGTGTTAGTGTGAACCTTCATCAAAATTGGCATGACAGAATATATAAAGCTAAAGTTAAAGCTTTTGGAGCAAGGGCGCCACCATCTTGCAATACCACAGCGTGTGACGTCACAGGGTTTGTTTGCTCTGTTGGCCAATGAAGTAGCATACAGTAATATGAGAATTTCTTTACTTTTTGAACACACACTTGTTTTGAAATGGAGGAAGATGAATTTGAAAGGACTGTTGAGCTTATAATAAGTCCAATTGCGTATGTTTCAGGGACGCAGAGTGAATCTGCTGAAATATCCCTGATATAATATGACAATGTAGGCTCATTTGACTATATATTCTTTTAATTTCTGGAGACCTCTAAGCAAGCTTTGTTCAAAATAGCCTGGCAAAAGTTTTGTATTGTTTATATGATGGATGAAGGTTCTCATCTTTTTTCTGTTAATGACCACCACGTTGGGCTGTGTGTCTATTTTTCTTAAATGTATCAACTCAAAATGCCATGTTGGTTTGATTGATTGTTTTACATGAGAAAAATAATTTTGCTTACCTGTTTTAGATTTAATGTGGGTGCAGTTTGGGTCAAATGGGTCGTGTCGTGTATAGAATTAAATTGGTGCTGCTGACAGATAACTGGCAGGTGTTCTGTTAAAGGGTTAGTTCACCATTTTTGGGTGAACTAACCCTTTAACAGAACACCCGCTGGTTATCCGGTGCGGGGCGGGTTTACCAAACAGGACCCGTGCAGGACTCTGCCGTGAGGTGGATGTGTTGGAGGTGGCAATGCTTTCTCAAAGATGTCCGAGTGGAAACATTGGAGCATCCTGTTAACAGGAGGTAGGCTAAATGTATTTGCAGGTGAACATAAAATAAGTTACACACCACTACTGGTGAACGAGCAAGTGTAATGCAAATATGTCTGAAAGGTCTGACATAACAATAAAATGCCACATGAACAATATAGTATGAAGCATTGTTTGTTTACATCATGCATAATGAAAACAATGTTTGGGATACCATGATCAAAACTTCGTGATGTAGACACTATGATGTTGGATATTCATCCAAATTAGGGTGAAAACCAAAAAAAAAATAAAATGTCTCTGTCATTAAATTTCCCTGTCAGTCATCTACTATATCTGTTTACCTCAGACAACACAACCAACCCCGTGACGTCGCACGCTGTGGTACTGCAAAATGGCAACGCCCTTGCTCCAAAAGCTTTAACAAAACATCCCTTTTTGTTTAAAATGGTTCCATTAATTGTGTTTGTTATATTGTTTAATTAAAGTGGAAATCAGTTTACTAAATAATGTAAAGCTTTATTTCCATTTTATGTAAATTATTTTAAATCACACAAACATAAACAGTAAAAAATGTCAAAACAGTACAAACATACAAACCTGCAACATTTGGCTGTACGTCCGGTGGGTGGACTAAAATTGAAAATAAATAAATGGATAAACCTCTCTTAAAATGTGGCTTGTAAAAACCCATTAATTACAAGGCAATGTTGGAATATCTTTGTCATAAAGTATCACTTTGTAATGTGTATCAATCAAATCTAAAATTATAGGTTTGGTACATTTTGAAACATAAAAATATTTAGCTTACTTTGCTTATACACTTGCTTTGTAGTGTGCACACCTGATCCTGCATCGTCTTTAGCAGCAGACACAGGCACTGGAAATGTAAAGAAAAAGGCTGGTGAGCTCACATGCCCATGTGTTTGATATGAAAAGCATATCACATGGAATGTCGGTTTTGTAGCAAGTCTATAACTCATTAATTATTTTGTCGTTTTTTTTTTTTTTTTTTTAATTGAGATCAAGATCTTTTAACAATTAATTGTGCAACTCTAATAACTTGCATAAAAGATGCACATTCAACCGTCAAAAAATGTTGGATCTTGGAATGGCAAATTTGACTTTAAATGAATTCAAAATTAGAAATCAAGTCAAACAACACCCAACTGAATACAGTACATAAAGTAACCATGAAACCGATAAATTGACACTTAATTGGCTCATTGATTATTCATTAAGTTTCCTAAATAAATGTCTTTTGAAGCCATAAAATAGCATCTTATATGGTGCAAACAACATTCAGAATTTTCAATTTTACGTCAACATTAACATGACATTTAAAATTAAACTTACATTATCATTATTAGAACATATTTTCAGAAACTTACTACCATAAGAAACAACACCATAAAAAATAAAATGCTTATCATTTGTATTTGAGCTGTATTACTGAAGATTTATCTTAATTTATCTGATTGATAAACTACAGATGGTCCAAAATGCAGCAGCTAAAGTTCTTACTAGAACCAGGAAGTATGACCATATTAGCCCAGTTCTGTCAACACTGCATTGGCTTCCTGTTAAACATTGTATAGATTTTAAAATTTTGCTACTTACTTACAAAGCATTAAATGGTTTAGCTCCCCAGTACCTGAGCGAGCTCTTAACGCATTATAGTCCTTCACGTCTATTGCGATCTCAGAATTCAGGCCAGTTGATAATACCTAGAATATCAAAATCAACCACAGGCGGTAGATCCTTTTCCTTTTCAGCACCTAAACTTTGGAACAATCTTCCTAGCATTGTTCGGGAAGCAGACACACTCTGTCAGTTTAAATCTAGACTAAAAACACATCTGTTTAAACTTGCATACACATAAACCATTATCTACTTCTATAATTCAAATTATGTAAATTGTTAGGCTGCATAGATTAGGTCAGCTGGAACCGGGAACACTTCCCATAACACCTGATGTACTCGCTACATCATAAGAAGAATGGCGTCTACCCCAATATTTACTTTGTAAAGAAAGACTAAGCGTCTGCACACACATTCAAACGCTTAAGCCGATAGGCTAAACACATAAATGAACGGCAAGAACACATTAAAAGTCTTCTGTTTTTAAGTTAAAAGGTGTCTTTTAAGCGGCCCCTAAGTTAATAATTTTTACGATTTTTACAACAGAAGTGATTCAATCAAAAACCAACTCTAGCTCGATAAGAACTTTTTTCCTACAGCTGCTGTAAAGCCATAACAATCTCTGTCCATTAATTTTCCTAGTGAAGCTGCTTTGAAACAATCTGTATTGTGAAAAGCGCTATATAAATGAAGATGACTTGACTTTGCCTCCAGAGCCATGGGTGGAGTATAACCTCCAGCTCCCCCTCTCATACTGTGGGCATGATGGGTGGAGCTGCATCCTCCAACAACACCCTAACCCTACCCATAACCCCATCTCTCCACCTTTTAAACAGGTTAAGCTCCACTCTTGAGCTCCAGGGAGGTGGAGCTGGAGGTCATTTAGCTCTGCAGCGAGCACCACTTGCTCCTTGTCGCCACTGTGCTCTTGTGGTCACATTGGATTTTGGACGCAACAGTAGGGGGCACTCTAGTCTCATGTAGCCAGACCTTCAGACTGACGGCAGAAGGTCTGGACTCTATCGCAGCTTTCATTGGCCAAGGACCGCCCAAGAGGATGTTTGACTGACATGTAACGCAACCAAGAGGGGTTTAGCTTCACGCCATTTGTTTCCAGGCGGACCGTTAAAGAGCGCGACACACGCGTCTCCCGGACATCCTGTAGAATTTAACCAACCAGATGACGACGTCGAAACTTCTGAAGTGTTTCCAGATAAGTGTGCCATATGCATCAGACGTTCAGCCAACAGTCCATGGATGTGATGTCTGAGGCTGAGACTAGGGGCACTTCATCATCACTTGCCATGGTTGCAATTTTCATTACACAAATGTTTCCACCCTTTATACGTATGTGCAGTTCTGGGGGTCTTGTGATTCTTTGCTTTTGTCCCAGCATGTAAAGACTTCAAATGAAGGTACAACACCATAAATTTTTATGTTATTCAAAATGTTTATCATATTACCACTATGTCATATGACAACTAGTTCCGAACACACCGGAAACGGAAACAAATTTGGTTGGAGAAAGAAGAACGAAGGCGATATATGGTGAGATGTATAGGTGTGACCAGCTTGTCAGTTCCGGTATGATAAAACTGACTCTCACAGACACAATCTCTCTTTCATCATTTGGCTTTATCTATGCAATATCATATCAAGCTTAAGGGTGAGACTGAGGTCAATATATGTGGAATAATCATACTTACTGTAAGTAACTCCATCCACTATGAAACTGTAGAAAACTCCTTCTGTTTGTTTCCCCTGTGTGAACCCGTTCACTCTTAAAACAATGTCAAAGGACTCTATGGTATGTAAACCAGATGAGGACATAATGAGAAGCACTCCTGGGCATTCACCTAAATCAACAACCACGTACACACACACACACACACACACACACACACACACACACACACACACACAAAAAAAAAGGCAATTTTATCCACCCTGATAGCTGTAAAAGCCTTTTGAAATGCTTACGGTTCACATAGACGCTTGACGGCTCCATTGTTAGGTTCTCCGTGCATGATTGCTTGAGGATCTGTATGATAAAAAAAATGCATTCAAATCAGTACTTGTCACTGCTGAATCACTATATCAGCTATCACAGTGTCCGGGTCTTTAGCATTCACGCCGGGGATGTTTGCTATGCCAAATCAAGCTCAATGAGATGAGCATCACATGCAGTGCAGTGAGAGATAGACCCGTGTCAGCCGTTATGGGGAAATTATGCGGTGCCATTTTCCCTCTTCAGCTCTATTAGAGACCACAGGCTGACATTATCATATAAACAGGCCTGTGAGAGGCCACCATCGCCTCTCCCATCATCCACATAAATCAACAGAGGACAAACTATGCAAATCTCTGTACACAATGGGCACAAAAGACAACATTAACAGAAAGATATGGTCCTCCGAATCACCTGCAGCGGCGATGAGGAGTGGAGGACACGTATAAAACAGGCTGATTGAATATGACACCTGATAAACTCTGCTATCATTAAAGGGGAGAAGGAACACTTCAGATTTTTTGCAAAATCTCTGTTAAATCTACTTTAGCCCCAGACTGCAAAGCTGCACAAATGATCTCAAATCCTAGAAATCTGAGCAGAGAGCAACATATACCATGTCCATATATAGTGAGACGGCAGACGCTGAAAACACCAAGAGCATCTCGCGTGCTTGAGTATGCGAACCTGCTCGCCTGTGGTGCTCATTCATACTCATTAATTATAAAGTTAAGTTTTTACTCCAATTTGTTGTTGAAATATAATCATTTATAAACAGTGGATGTCATTTTCATGACAGATTTATATAAGCATACCTATAATCAATACATCACTAACAGGTTAATTAAAATATAATGAATATATAGGCTAATACAGTGCATATATTTAGGGAAAGAGTTTATCTCTCTTGGTAACTAACAAGCTGTGGACACTAAATGGCTTTTCTGAGGTAAATGCTACATGACAGTGTTATTTACAAGCTGTTTTATTGACCTCTTTCTGCTGTTGAAACTGATTGAGCGATTACACGAGATATAAGTTTCAGTAAGTTGTACTGTATCTTTCAACATACCTTCAGATGTTCCTTCATGTTTATTCTGTAACTAGTATTAACAAGGAAGAGATGATCGCATTCACTCGCGCTCCACGCTGCAGCTTGAACGCCGCTTGTGGTGTCTATACAGAGATCTGTCACGCCACATTAAAGAGCGTCAAATTTTGTGATAAAATGGAATTTAAAAGACGACACTTTGTTTCTTATCGAAAGGTTCAAAGCGTTCCCAAACAGGAGACCTTAAAGTTGCAATGTAATGCATTCGGTACACGTGCACCATACCCGAAGTCCTGTAACGAAATGGTTCAGTATGAATATGTGTACCGTTACACGCCAATTCCATTTTTATGACTGGATTCCGTCCGCATTTTCCACATTGTGGAAATCATATTGACCTAAACTTATTTAGCTCACTTTGAGAACCCCTGGACTAAACCACAGAGGCATGTCACACCTTTTGGGATGGGTGCCCCTGGCATGGAGAACTTACTGAGTTAATGATGCATTTGAGAGCTTGAGATCCTCCTCTGACTGGGAACACATGCTCCCTGGTATCAGCCACATCGACGAGCTGTTGGCAGGCAAATGGAAAGATAATAATAAT
Source organism: Ctenopharyngodon idella (assembly GCF_019924925.1). Classification (NCBI taxonomy): domain Eukaryota; kingdom Metazoa; phylum Chordata; class Actinopteri; order Cypriniformes; family Xenocyprididae; genus Ctenopharyngodon; species Ctenopharyngodon idella. Next base: position 647,203 of record NC_067220.1, read on the forward strand.
AGGGCTGATAGCCAAGCAAGGGGAAAAAATGTGCTGACATTTCCTCTCCTTTAATTCAGTTTGTCATCGCTACAGAAACAGGAAAAGAGCAGCAGTCCTGCAATTACAGGCAACTCTGCAAAACCCCTGCACTTGGTGGAGCTTTAGAGAGCATTTTAAGTGTTAATTGCACATGGATTCAGTGCATACATGTAGAATACACACTATTTTAAAATCTGCTTGAATGCCAATATTACCTGTTCTTCATCAAAGTCCTTTATGCCAACACAGTACACACGAGCCCCATAGTTCCTTGCTATATTAGCCTATATATACACAACATGCAGTCATAAGAACATAATCATTTGTTGCCATAAAAGTATAAAAATATGTAAAGTGTTAGATACCAGCTCACCTCATCCTTAGCAAGTTCCTGGATATATTTCTCAAGCTTTCCATCAGTCAACACCACAATGATACTAGAGGAATTTTCAAGCTGCTTTTTCATTTGTTCAGAAGCCTGGAAAGAAGGATGAGTCATAAGAAATGTGTCTATTTTCTCAAAAACTGCAGGGATAAAAATGCACAGTATATGTAAATATATAAAAATATATAATTTATCTATCATTGTAATAAAGACTTACACAGAATCCCAGATTCAGGACACTGAATGTGGTGTGTTTATTTAGAAATATGTAATTGTGCCTTATCATGGTCATGAGGCAACTAGAGTGTTGAGTGTCTCGTACACTCCCGTGTCCTCCTCACAACATGAAAAAAGCTTTTGTATACGTTTTTATATAAATTAATTAATTAAAAAAAAAAAAAAATCACATTCCATTCCACTGTTCATGTAAAGTAAAAATAATAAATACATAAATATTACCAGTTTTATTCCTTCATGCATGTAGGTTTCTCCTGCTGGTTTGATCTCATTTAAAATCCTCAGACCATCATTAATTTTTCCCCTGATAATGAAAAGCAAGGAATATTCTGATCAGTGTATATGAGAAATATTCCACTAAACATTATGCATACAATATGATGTAATGGTCATGTCAGAGTCATTGAACCCCATCTACATATGAAGGAAACCTTTGCACCATAAATATTTACTTGTCGTTAATGTACTACACAACACAAACACATGGTGTATTACCAGCTTTCTTACACTATGGACTGCAAATACTTTACGCAAGCATGATTCCATACCTGTCTCCAGTGAGCGGTAACACAATTTCTGCTCTTGATGAAAACACTATGAAGGACACTCGCATATTTGGACTGGAATGAAAAAGTATGGGAAAATAGAAAAACACTGTAGATTGACAAATGGAAAATCAAGTACAGCTGCAAATTCTAGTTATACACACAGCAAAAAAGCTTCAGAAGTGACTAATACTTATATATTTATACTTTAATAACAATGCTAAATTTACATTTACAAAACTGTACAGTTATATGTTGTCTTAATGATATTGGAACAGCATTTTTTTTTTTTTCTCTCAGAAAGAACTGACAGAATTTGACAACAAATATATAGCTGATTATGACAAGGACATTTCAATGAAGCAGTTGGTCTTTTTCACAACCTTCTGTCATGAAAGCTGATACAGCAGAGGAACATGTTGGTTTCCTCTACACATTTGAAATCAGGTGTCAGGACTAAACATAAGGAGAGCTTTTTCACACTCAGAATGGCATCCAATCTACAATGAGATCCTCAGGGAGAACATCCAAATGTATTCAAGCAGCCAAATTTTGGTAACAAAAATCAAATGAAGAACAGGCAGGAGGTCTGAATATTTCGCAGGCTAATAGAGTGATAAATACACCAATGAATCGCCAAATGGTATTACGATACCCTGCATAAATGAATAATCGCTCTGAAAAGGAAATGACCTTGAATGTTCCTAAAGATATAAAGACGTGGTGTAAACTACTTGTGTCATCTTTCGGTCTGGTCCTTTATTACACAGTAAAACAACACAGGAACCCTTCACACAGCTCTTCAAGATAATTCCTAAAAGATATATTCATAGAGCAGGTCCATTCAATGCTTAAAAAGGACCCTAAAAGAGCCACATGTCACAACAGAAGACCATCAAAGTCTATGGCAGACTGCACTGGTCTTCCTGCACTCATGACTTAAAGTACATTGGCTGCATCATCTCCTTTCATGTGTGAGAGATAAGTGCAAATGGCCATTCCCACAGCCCAGAAGACTGAGCCTCCTTGCCACCCACTCCTACCTGCTCCTTTTGCTATTTTCTCAAGCAGACTGCCTTCTTCTAGCTAGGTCGCTACAATCTGTTCTGGCACATACACTACATTGCCAAAAGTATTGGGAAATCCCTCCAAATCATTGAATTCAGGTGTTCCAATCACTTCCATGGCCACAGGTGTATAAAATGAAGCATCTAGGCATGCAGACTGCTTCTACAAACATTTGTGAAAGAATGGGTCGCTCTCAGGATCTCAGTGAATTCAAGCATGGTACCGTGATAGGTTGCCACCTGTGCAATAAGTCCATTTGTGAAATTTCCTCATGACTAACTACTCCAAAGGTCAACTGTTAGTGGTGCAATAACAAAGTGGAAGCAATTGGGAACAACAGCAACTCAGCCATGAAGTGGTAGGCCACGTAAAATCACAGAGCGGGGTCAGCGCATGCTGAGGCGCACGGTGCGCAGAAGTCACCGACTTTCTGCAGAGTCAATAGCTACAGACCTCCAAACTTCGTGTGGCCTTCAGATTAGCTCAAGAACAGTGCGTAGAGAGCTTCATGGAATGGGTTTCCATGACCGAGCAGCTGCATCCAAGCCTTACATCACCAAATGCAATGCAAAACGTCGGATGCAGTGGTGTAAAGCACACTGCCACTGGACTCTAGAGCAGTGGAGACGTGTTTTCTGGAGTGACGAATCACGCTTCTCTGTCTGGCAATCCGATGGACGAGTCTGGGTTTGGCAGTTGCCAGGAGAACAGTACTTGCCTGACAGCATTGTGCCAAGTGTAAAGTCTGGTGGAGGGGGGATTATGGGGTTGTTTTTCCAGGGGTCGGGCTTGGCCCCTTAGTTCCAGTGAAAGGAGCTCTTAATGCTTCAGCATACCAAGACATTTTGGACAATTTCATGCTCCCAACTTTGTGGGAACAGTTTGGGGATGGCCCCTTCCTGTTCCAACATGACTGCGCACCAGTGCACAAAGCAAGGTCCATAAAGACATGGATGAGCGAGTTTGGTGTGGAGGAACTTGACTGGCCTGCACAGAGTCCTGACCTCAACCCGATAGAACACCTTTGGGATGAATTAGAGCGGAGACTGTGAGCCAGGCCTTCTCGTCAACATCACTGCCTGACCTCACAAATGCGCTTCTAGAAGAATGGTCAAAAATTCCCATAAACACACTCCTAAACCTTGTGGAGAGCCTTCCCAGAAGAGTTGAGGCTGTTATAGCTGCAAAGGGTGGGCCAACTCCATATTAAACCCTACAGATTAAGAATGGGATGTCATTAAAGTTCATGTGCACGTAAAGGCAGGTGTCCCAAAACTTTTGGCAATATAGTGTACACTGAGTCAACGCTACATAAGTTCACATTCATCTGGATATTTGTTTTGTTTTTTTCCCCTGAATGTTCGGCCATCTAGGAAACGGATGTGTAGCTGTTGTGTAGCCAAGTTAGCATTTAGCTTTGATTCAAGTTGTTATGGATGACTTCCTTTGATGTGGAGGATCGGGCATTATTGTACAGCTGACTTGTTTGGTAGCATTAATCACACAAACTCAATAATAGAAAAGAAAGAAAGAACATTTACCTCACAAATCTCTCTGTAAGACTTTTGACAAAGTCATTGATCCGACCCCAGTCGGTCAAAATACTTCCAGATCTGTAATGAAGCACATGAAAAACAATGTCAGCACTAAAAAAAATCTAAACTCTTGAGGCAATTATACATAAATCTTTAAGTCATATCTCTTCATGTCGTTATTGTAGGAGTTGTGCTCTCAATTACACTGTGGCAAAGAAGCTGAGTCAGCTACACTTCAGTGTTAACACTATCTCAGAGAAATTATGGAGTCTGTCTATATACACAGCACACAACACACTGAGTCAAGACACTTCATCACAACTGCTGACCACTTCAGTTCCCAGCAACACTCAGTCCTGAAAACACTGCATCATTCCAACACCAAACAAAAAACTACTGGTCTAATATCCAAGCTGATATAGGTGCTTAAAGGGTTACCCAAAAATGAAAATAATGTCATTTATTACTCACCCTCATGTCATTCTACACCCGTAAGTCCTTCGTTCATCTTCAGAACACAAATTAAGATATTTTTTTATGAAATCTGATGGCTCAGTGAGGCCTCTATTGCCAGCAATGTCATCGAACCTCTCAAGATCCAGAAAGGTACTAAAAACATATTTAAATCAGTTCATGTGAGAACAGTGGTTCTACCTTAATATTATAAAGCGACGTGAATACTTTTTGTGCACTAAAAAAAAAAAAAAAAAATGACTTTTCAACAATATCTAGTGATGGCCAATTTCAAAACACTGCTTTGAAGCTTTACAAATCTTTTGTTTTGAATCAGTGGTTCGGATCGTGAATCAAGCTGCCAAACTGCTGATATCACAACTGATTTGTAAAGCTTCAAAGCAGTGTTTTGAAATCGGCCATCACTAGATATTGTTAAAAAGTCTTTATTTTGTTTTTGTAGCACACAAAAAGTATTCTCGCTGCTTTATAATATTAAGGTAGAACCACTGAACTCACATGAACTGTTTTAAATATGTTTTGAGCACCTTTCTGGATCTTGAGAAGCTGGGTGACCTTGCTGGCCTCACTGAGCCATCGGATTTCATCAAAAATATCTTAATTTGTGTTAAGTATCTTAATTACGACATGAGGGTAAATAATAAATGACATAATTTTCATTTTTGGGTGAAGCATTGTTGAAAACGGTTGTGCTGCTTAATATTTTGTGCAACCTTTGGATTAATAGAAAGTACAAAATAATATACGTAAAATCAATGTAATCCATCCTTGCTAAATAGAAGTAAAAAAAAAAAAAAAAAAAAAATCTTACTGACCCCCAAGCTTTTGAATGGTAGTGTAATTTAAAAATAGAAACTGTTAAATGTTTATTGACAAGGCTGTTGGTAGATAATGGAACTGGCACATGTTAACTGGCCAAGAAATGTGCTCTTGATGTAATAGCTACAAGGTAATTGAACTAATAATTATAGTGCACTGCATGTGTCGAGAACATAAAACACAAGCGATAGGTAATTTTTTTTTAAATTTTTTTATTTTTTTAGAAAATCATTTAAATGTCCGAGTACTTACCGGTCTAAAACAAAGTAAAGGTCGTAGGCGCCGTGACAATGTAGGCTTTCTGCTTTAAAAGATGAAAAACATAAACAGAAGAAAAGCGTCGCCGTGGTTGCCACGGTCCAGAGAGTTTCCTTTGTCATGATGAGTTATGCGTCCGCGGGATAAAAAAAAAAAAATCATAAGAATGCCTAAAACCGACTTGAATGACGCTTTCTTATATTAAGTGACATAAAATCAATGTCAAGTACAAAACAACAGCGCTGTGTCCCCCGGTCTGATCCGTTTTCCACCCTGACCGGTGTCACCTTTTGCGAGTAATGACAGGAAAAAAGGGAGAGTAGACTATTTGTTTGAAAAGTTTCTTGCGAGTTCGGGTCGTTTTTGGTGCGCATGCGCGTCCGCCCAGATGTTGCCAACTTAGCAATTTTGTTGCTAGATTTAGCAACTTTTCAGACTACCCTAGCAGCTTTATTTTCAAAAAGCATCTAGAAATAAATTCGGCTGTTTTTAAAATTTATTTGGCAACTTTTAGCAATTTTTGAAAAGTGACTCAAACAATAAAAACACATTTTCATCTAAATTAGACCACCGAACAGCTAGCTAGCCAAGCAGCACATCTGTCTGGTGAGAGCTGAAGAATTATGCCTAACAGTACACACATCATATGTGAATTAAGTTGGTAGTTGCAGTTGTTCAATAATAATTGTTCATTTATGATACAGCATGTTATCAGCTTTTAACTATTGTTGTTCAGTTAGGTACAGTGTAAGAAGGTACTGGTAATTTTCTGCCAGGACATTATCTGTAAAGTTATATGTAACCCTAAAACACAAAATGCAATGCATAATTTAAAACACAGGTAAACACCAGTGAAAAAATCTGTACGGATAATTCCTTCATATTAACATAGGTTACATTTTGCCCTATTTTTACGGAATACACTGCTTAAAACTATAATTGTTCAAAATGTGTAATTTTATGACAATAAAAAAAAGTGCAACTGTTTAATAATTCAATGTTGTATTTAAAAATAAAAATATCTGATCATAAATATATTATATTTACAATTAAAATGTTTATATTATTTTTATGAACAAATTTAAATCAGCATATTTCAAATCATATTTTTTATGTGTATTTTACGCAATAACGTTTGCGTCATGGTTACGCAATGACATCACGCCGTCATTTAGCAACTTTTAGCAACAAATCGACCCGCCTTAAGAAACTTCCCCTGAAAATGAGGCAACACTGTCAACAGAGTCGAACATACCCAGCAGCTGTGATCCTCAAACAGGATGTATATTTGAATAGGACCATAAAAGGATTATAAAGAAATAAAAATTATACTCTTACTGCATGTTCAATCATATGTTATTTAATGTTTTGTTAGTGAATCATAGTGTCATGACTTTACTTGAGAGGGCCCAGTCATAATTAATTCACTGTATACTTACTAAATTCAGCACATGATTTATTTTAAACTTACTATCAAATACACATGTACTAACACAACTAGTATTCAGGCCAGTAAAGTGATGCCAGTTTGGTAATTTCTTTAGGAACTGTTCCACAAATGTTCTTTGTGGGTTTTGAATTTTTATTTTTTAATTAGCTGCACATAAGTCACAGTAGGGTGAGTTTGAAGGGAAAGAGAACAACACACAATATATAAAGAGTACTTCTTATTCCTTCTTAAAGAGGCTGTTTGATTTGGTTTAGCCATAAATGTTAATTAACGCATTAACTATCAAAGTCTGCTGTTATTTATGTGTGAATCCATATGATTCCTGTCAAAGTGTTAGTTCACCCAGAAATGAAAATTTTGTCGTTAATTAATTACTCACCCCATCAAGAGTCCTCATGATACTCAAAGTCCTGATCAAAGTCAGGGGCAAATCAGGTCTTCCTTCAAAATCAGGTCCGCGTTAGGATCCCAAGTGATCCAGTTGGCTCAAATTAATTTTAATAAGTACTCTCTTTAGTGCCTGATTTATTTAAAATCAGGTTATGATAAATGCTATTTGACCTGTTTTATAATGCCTATTAATGTCTGTATTACTTATCTTATTTACTAGCATATACAGATACCTGCTTAGCCTGATGGCTTAGTTTATCCAAAATAAATTGCCCAGCTGTTGAAAAAAATCACTCAACTGTCATTGCACAGTCACCAGTCAGAACTAATGATGGAGCAGAACTGTTGAAGGAGGTTTTCAAGGTTTTTATTTACCTCAGGAGTGTTTATTATGTGGCTGCGAGTGGGAAAGAAAGCGCACGAGATGAGACCGCTACATTTCAATTATTAAAGGGGATGTCTAATGCTATGAGTGCATTCTGATTTATAAAAGAGTTGGAGTTGGATTCTCCTGCTAAACATGGCCAAAAATGTCAAAAAATTAGTTGGGCGTATGACGGAGTATTTATGTGCCAAATACACTCCTTCAGGGTTCATATAAGTTTTGGAAAGTTTTTTTTTTTTTTTGAGTATGGCCCTGTACAATGTTATAAGGGGTGGGATTCCTTGTATGGGTACTTCTTCCGGAAATGCGCACACACACATCAACCAGAGCGAGAGCAAGAGAACACCCATCAATGTGCTTCGTTCGGGTTACGAAAGTCATCGGCAGCGCTGCACAGGACTTGCTCAAGAAAGATTTGTCATTTTGTTTTTAGACCACGAAATCAACAATGTCACCAAAGAAGTGTGTTTTTGGTTGTGAGGGAAAGATAACATCACGGCATTTCGGTGACGAATGTTTTTTAAACAAGGTTCAGTTTGACATGGGATTTGCAGATCGTTTGAAACTGGAAGATGGAGCGGTTCCAGCGATAAAAGATCCCGGTCAGGAGTCAGGACCGCAAGCGGTAAGTAAAACTGCATCAAATGTCTGTGTTGTTGGCAATCGGTGCGTGAGTGCATCTAATGCTCGTGACTCTTTAGCTCCGTTCACGGCACGCTTCCAGGAGCTTGACTGTTTTTGGAAAGAAGTGGTACAGCGTATCAGTCTTTTATAAACCTGATAAAACTAAAGACTCTTCGGAGATATGAAGGATGCAATACTACTCTATACTACTCAAGATTGACATGAGATTGGCAGCAAGTGTGTGTGTGTATGTGTGTGTGTTATGTCCCCTTTAAGAGAATGAATTAAGAACACATTTATACATAGTTAACCAAACCATAATATATTTTCATACTGCATGACAATTACAGTACAGCTTCAAATCTATTATTAATCAATCAATAGCTGCAATAGTAAAGTATATAATAAGCATATAAGTTTTGATTATATTTATTAGATTCATACGTATTTGTATATTTTACATTATTACGTAAAAAGTAAATTACAATATTTGTGTTATATCATAATCTTTGGGACACACTAAGCCAATGTCAAAAAACTAGTGGCGATGAAAGCTGACTGTGTTGTCGCCTCTCAGTGACTGCAACAAGTTGAACAGCCAGCTGATCATTGGGTTAGTTTGTCCCGTGCTTTTGATAATGGATATTCAGTGCTCTGTAGGGACCATGTCAATCAGAATGCACCTTTTGGTTGCTCATTCATCACATGGTCACACATGAACACAATCCATTACTATCTTTTACAAAAGTCACTTCACTGCAGAATGTAAACTCTATAGTGGTGTTTACACAAAGTCCTTAGTTTTTATTGGTAGTTGTGATGTGGGCGTGTCCAGTGCTGCGACAAAAGGTGAGTAAAGTTTAACTTGTGCTTCATCTTAACGTGACGTCTACTATGTGTGGAGGAGCATTCATTTGTTGTTAGTTCTTATTGGTTCACTGTCAGGTGTGCACTGGTGATCATTTCTGTTTTCTCTATTTCCTGTGGCGGGTTGTTTGTAGAAAGAGCGAGTAGCAGGGACCTACTTTTTGTTGACCGTATTGCGTCGATTTCTGCTGTATAGTATTTCCATCAAATAAAATCAAATGTAAGCTAAGTTCACCAGTAGCTCTTTTGATGATGACCGACAGCGAACGAGTCATGAAGGACTATCCCACTATCTTGCTCATATGTTGCGACTGGATGCTGCTTCAATGTGGCTACAACAGAAATAAGACGAGGGAAACACATTTACACAAACATTAAAAAAAAAACAAAAAAAAAAACACAATAAATCTACAGTGCAATGGTAAAACAATTATTTCACTTTTTTATGATTTGATTACTGACAGCTAAATGACTATCGTCTGTTGTAACTGGAAAAAAAAAAAAAAATATATTGATTGTTAGATTAAGGATATATTCTTCTTTACTTATTATAAAGAGAAGATCACATTGAGGATCTCACACTTACTGATTCTCATATTCAGAAGAGCCCAAATGGTGAACAGCAGGTCTGGGGTGGACAGTCTATGTGAAAGACACATTGACTATTAGACAGATTACCTGACATTTGAAAGCACAAACTCTGTCACATGTATAGTTTTTGATATTTTACTTACTGTGAGTGTGTTGTACACATCAGAAGATCTTGACTTCGGGTCAAGAGCTGCATATGTTCCTGTGCTGGGAGAATCATTCTACAGGGAAACAGAGAGAAGGACTTACACTACAAAACAAGTGTTTTTAAATAGTTACCATGACAGTAAGTGTCCCTAACAACACATACACAAAAGTGTCCATCTAAAGCAACTCTGGACCTCGAGATCCACTTTTTTCTGCAGAGTTTAGCTCCAACCCTAATGAAACACACCTACCTACCTCTGTAGTAATCCTGAAGGCACTAGCTGCATCTGAAAACCTAGGCAGCTGATTGTTGCCCCGCTGCCCTATCAGGTAATGACTTAACAGGCAGCATTTCCTCACACAGGTACCTCATGAAACTGATTTCAGACAGACTAATGATGCAGCATAACGGTTAAACGATCAACAACAAAACAGAGGGAGCTTTGGTGACAACAAAGTGAGTATTTAATTACTACAATACTAATTTCTTACTAGAAATGTCATCAAAAGTGGAAAAAGTTAGTCAAAATGTACATTTTACACACAAAAATTTACCAATCTGCCATGGAATGCAACATGCAGGATTGTGGGATATTAAAGGCATGAAGGGATACATCTGTGCTGCCTTCAAAACTCGTTCAGATGAAGGTATCTCAGGAGACAGGATGTGGAACGATCATTGGATTCGGATGTGACTCGTTACCTTCCTACTTCCGTATCCTGCCTGCAGAGGCAGCATTTTTCAGTTTCCGGACGCAGACCTTGAGTAGCTTGTTCAGGTGTGTTTGATTAGGGTTGGAGATAAACTGCAGGAAAGTGGACCTCAAGGTCCAGAGTTGATCTAAAGTGTAATCACTCCACAGTCTCTTTCTCCTCACATTTTGACTACAGCAGTAAACACGAGTGTGATAATACACGTATTATACATGTAGAAAGAAGATCCAACTGATTTACTGAATTATTTGATCATCTCACCTCATGCTCATGTATTACAGATCTTCTGTTTTTCCTTTTCCTCTGACTGTTAAAAGACAACACAAACAAGCCATTTATTTTAATAATGTCCTTTTGTATTAATTTAAAAAGCATTTTATTTCTACTCTTTATTGATCAATTTTATTTACATTATAAATATGATGATGAAGATGAATAATTCTCCAGATGCCACTGCGAACACAGTCACATTACTACCAGCACCATGATGAACTGAAAGAGGAAGATCATCATGATTAACTCTCCAAACTGATGAATGATGTGAAGATACAGGAGTGTGTTAATAAAAGCTTCACCTGTGACAGTTACAGCGTCTGATCTCTGAGATCCATGTTGATTGTGAGCCTGACAGTAGAAGCGTCCACTCTGTAGTGCACTGAAACTCTGTCCAGATCCAACAGCTGAGCTTTCATTCTCCTTAAACCAGCTGAAGTTCAGAGCAGGAGGGTTTGAATCACTGCTGCAGATCAGAGTCACTGAATCTCCTGACACTATTTCACCAGATCCAGATATCAACACTGAGACACTCCTGGGAGGATCTAAAACAGAAAAACATATATAATCATTAACAATTACAATAAATTTTAAATGTAATGTCACAGTTACTGAATCATCATTAACTCACACATGACGTTTAAAGTCACAGCATCAGAGTATTTCTCTCCATGTTCATTGATGGATCTACACTTGTATTCTCCACTGTCATCAGAGCTGATCTTTGAGATGCTGTAGATTCTTCCAGATCCTACAAACGTTCCTCCTTTAAACCAGCTGATTTCTGCAGGAGGGTTTGAATCACTGCTGCAGATCAGAGTCACTGAATCTCCTGACACTATTTCACCAGATGGACTGATGAACACTGAGACGCTCTTTGGAGGATCTAATAACAATTATCAGACTATTTATTTAATTTTTTTTAAATTACTAATGTGAAATAAAAATATAAAAACAGAGAATTAACATCTTATGTTTTACAATAAACTCACACATGACGTTTAAAGTCACAGAGGAATATTTCTCTCCACGTTTGTTTCTGGATCTGCACTTGTATTTTCCACTGTCATCAGAGCTGATCTTTGAGATGCTGTAGATTCTTCCAGATCCTACAAACGTTCCTCCTTTAAACCAGTTGATTTCTGCAGGAGGGTTTGAATCACTGCTGCAGCTCAGAGTCACTGAATCTCCCTCCATTATTTCACCAGATGGACTGATGGAGATCACTGGATTCTCTGGAGGATCTAAAGGAGAAATATGTAATATCAAGACTCCACATGAAAACTAAGAGTGTGAATAATATGTATATGGTATATGGCATTTTTTCCGATTCTTAGTAATGTTTGAGCCTTTGTATGTTGATACTGTTTTCTTAGCCTTTTTAGATTATATTTATTATATTGTTAATTATTCGTATTCTATTTATTATTTTATAATGATAATTTATATAACTTATTTGGTTTTTAATTAATGTGTTTTATTCTTGATTCTAATTTTTAATATATTTTGGGGTTGTCACAAGAGTAATTTTGTTTCACAAGTTCACATATCCATATAATTAAATAGAGTAAAGTTATGCGTATTTGGCGTGCTGTCCGGGGAGAGGGCTTCGAGCTCGGAATTTTGGCAGGAACCCAGAATACTCCCCCCGGTGTGGTAAAAGTAGATAGAACTAGAAGTGAGGAGATGGGGTGGAGGAGGGATGCTGATAAACTCTCAGATGAACAGAGGTAAGTCTGCTACATTTATACCTCTTGACATTGGTTGAGTTGATTAACTGAATGCTCTCCACCTGTGCTAATTAGGTTAATTATCTGAACTTGCTCCTCCCAAACTTGTTAATAAAACATCATTATGTGTCACACAATGACAATATATAAAGTGTTTGAACTTGAACATGCATGTACATTACAGTATGGTCAGAATAAACAAAAGATTGAGCTAAAAGATCAATATTTTATTTTGCAAACGCTTTTTGGCACACAGGCCTTTTTTCTTTCTTTTCTTTTTAGCCCTGATGTGTGTCGAAGCGTGGCACACAGGCCTTCAAAGATTTTCCACCAAATGGCACAAAACACCCTCAAAATCTAATAATTTACACCACTATAGAGCACTTTCACCCATCATTCACCCCACCAATGTGCTTTTATTTCTGTTGTTACATGGAGATAGAGGGACAGAATTTAGCCTAAACAACATGAATGCACATGAATGGCCAGTTGGGGGATTTAAAGGCATAAAAGTGAAGCTTGTTATTTCATAGAATCATTTTGAATTATTTTTCTGTTAAAATGCATGCATTATTTGAGCTTCAAATGTGTTTAAAAATCGCATATATTGTTCACATCTTGTGCTGTAATGTTAAAACATTGTTTAAAGATCAGCCCAGTTTACTTTCACTTTTAAACAAAAGGAGGGACAATTGAACTCAAACTTCAAAGAATATACTTACATCTGATATTGAGTTGAACAGCAGGAGAGGTGTAACTGTGTCCATCTACACCACAGCTATAACTGCTTGTATCTTCTCTGCTGATTCGCCAGAGGATGAGCTGGTTTCCAGTGATTCCTGTAGTTACTAGCTGTGAGTTTCTGTACCAGATGAATGTTGCTCTGTCAGTCAGAGTGCAGCTGCTTTTACATGTCAGACGGACTGAATCTCTCTCTGTCACTCTCTCAGGAGACTGAGACACCTGAAGATCTGAACACAACACACATTATATCTAGTGCTGCTGTCATACACTGATTATTATTCAACATAATGTACAGAAGAAGAGAGAAACCTCATGAAAGTCACCTGTGACAGCAAGAGTCACTCCTGGTTTACCAATCCATTTCACATCTTTATCAGTGATGAATCTGAAATAGTACTCGTGTGAATCCTTCAGTGTCACATGACTCAGTCTGATGGTGCAGTTCTGCTGTTTATCTTCCAGATACTGAAGCCTCTGACTGTATTCAGGGTCCTCAGACAGATCTTTAAGCTCTACACCCTGTTGTATAGGACCTTTGGTCCAGAACACGTTCTTGATCTGATGTCCAGTAGGGTATGTATAAGTGCAGCTCATTATCACTGATGAGTCATTTACTGCACAGATGTGTGAAGGACTGTAACTCACACCCCAATCAGCACTAGAAACCCCTGAAACACACATTAAAGGGATAGTTCACATAAAAATGATTCTTCCATAACTGACCTGACGTCAATCTTTTTTTCTTTTTTTTTTGCTTTACTGACATTCACTGAAATTTGAGGAAAAAAAAAAGAAAAAAAAAGGGTTTTAACAGAGGGTTCAGTAGCTTTTGTACCCTGCTGATTTGTAAGGTAGCCCAAATTAACAATTTCCTTTAAGAAATGACTTTAAAAAAGAAACAAATAAAAAACTCTCCAGCAGGAGCGACTCACCGTAAATCATGAGCAGAAACACCAGAGGAAGAGGAGGAGCCTTTATCAGTGACATCGCTACAAGAACAATAATACAGTATAACACACACACACACACACACACACATCATGAGAAAAACAAACTTTAGGTTTAAAAATATGCAAAATACTTTAATATATTAAAAGTATGAAGCATATTCATAGAGAATATGTCCTACTGAACAGGTCAGTGGTTTCTACAACAGTATTAATCAGACTATATTCACACAGTAACCAGAGTAACTCTTACCGTGTTCTGGTGAGTCTCTCCAGCAGACGTTGAACTGATGAAATTCTCAGTTAACACGGTTTATTTTAAAATGCTTCACAAACAGAAAATGTTTCTTCCTCTTTCTTGACTCCTGCCCACACAAGCAACTTTTCATCATGATCCAGTGACATTTACTGATTTCTAAAAACAAAAAAACAAAAAAAAACAAAAAACATTTTGCTATAAGAAATTTGTCCACCAATTTGATTGATCAGTGAATCATGCACACAGATTTATTAACATATTGGACATATTTAGTTTCACTAATGCTTGCACATATTACAATGTTTTCCATCTGCTTACACACAAAATCTTTACTTGTCACACAATTTCTGAAACCTGACACTCAAACAGCAGAACCACACACCAAATCTGCAAAACCATACACTAATTCTTGGCCTTTGACTCATTTTTCAATTTCATAAAACACTTTTTGCAAAACACAACACACAATTCTCGATGTAACACACCAAAATCTAACCTGAAGTATCTTGATTTCCTTTTTCAAACACAACCATAGTTTCTGTCCAACTACACATGCTTGATGTATTTCTTTTCTTTCCTACTGTGTAACACTGTATTACCAACCACAAATACAGTAAATAAAATAGTTTGGTTTCAATCTTGCTTTCATGTTTACTGTGAATTTTTCAACATCTCTCTGACAATTACTTTTAATCTTGTACAGAAATGTTCACAGGAGCTCATGAAAGAAGAGCTTTAGGTTTTGAATATGATATACCCAAAAATAGAATATTATGGCAAAGGTGTTTGCAACGTAAGACAAATGTTTGCTTTTGAGATGTTTGTGATATTTTGAATGCAGTGCTTCATTTTGCAAGAGATGTGAGGCATTTTGCATTTTGTGTGTGCAATTCTTAGATTTGTGTGTAAAGTTTTGAAAAAAAAAAAAAAAAGAGGCAAAGTTTTGAAAATGTGTGTGTCAGCAGTTGAAAAAAACTGTAAGATTGAAGGGATGTTCAGGAATATATAAAAATAAAACTGGGTTTTAAAACCATAAAGCCTTTCTTCCTGGAAACATTTTCTGAAGAATTACTGAGAAAGACACCCAATACAGAAACTTGTATTGAGGAAGACTGGATGTCGACACTTTGACCACAGACAGAAAAGTTATATTTTGAAATTCTAGAGAGTTTTTTTTTTTTTTTTTTTTTTTTCCTTTAGTTTATTGGTGGAAAGAATAGCATCATGAAGTGGTGGGCAATAGAGGTGGGTGGGACAGGAAATGACTTCATCCAGAATCAGCTGACCCACACACAAGCACCAGCCCATAATGAAGAACACACAGACAGTGTCTCAATATACGTCACCGATCAAATTCTCAGCTAATGTTGCTTAATACAAAGCACCTAAAAGGACATGGTGGTTGAAAAAGAATGAGATGGGAGGAAACATTTTATTTCAAAGGTTTAACATCTGCTTTCCCGGGGAAGAGAGAACGCAAAAGCATTGAAAGCAAAAGCACATGTCCCTTTAGGGGCTCTGTAAAACGTTAGTATTTTCATTAAACCAACATTTTTTAACACACAAAGAAATAACCACTCTCAGGCTTGGTTTTGGTCAAACTGATATGGATTTTTTTATTTGGTCACAGAAAACATTTGAAGTCAAAAGTTTAAATCGAATTACCAGCCAGTGACATCACAAAAGGTTTTTTTAGTCACACCAAACACTGTGTTGTGGGTTCTTGGCTCTTTCCTTTGTATTCTTCATCTTTTAAAAGATCATATTCACTGCATTCCTGTCATCTATTTACCTGAATAATGAATAATAAATAACTGAGCATGATGAATTGACAGGCCTACTTTCAGAACATTACAGTGCATCTCAATAAATTAGAATATCATGGAAAAGTTTTTTTTTTTTTTTTTTCCTGTAATTTAATTCAAAAAGTAAAACTTAAATATATTCTAGATTTATTAGACACAAAGCAAAATATTTCCAGACGTTTTTGTTTTCATTTTGATGATTACAGCTTGCTGCTCATCAAAATCAAAATATCAGTATCTCAAATTATTAGAATATTTCCTTAGATAAATCAAAAAAAAAAAAAAAAAAAGGATTTACAATACAAAATAAATTCAATTTCTGAAAAGTTTATGTTCATTCTTGCTCTCAATACTTGGTTGGGGCTCCTTTGGCAAGAATTACTGCATCAATACGGCGTGGCATTGAGGCAATAAACCTGTGGCACTGCTGAGGCGTTATTGAAGCCCAGCTTGCTTTGATAGCGGCCTTCAGGTCATCTGTATTGTTGGGTCGGGTGTTTCTCATCTTACTCTTGACAATATCCCATAGATTCTCTATAGGGTTCAGGTCAGGCGAGTTGGCTGGCCAGTCAAGCACAGTAATATTATGACAGGCAAACCAGTTAGTAGTACTTTTGGCAGTGTGGGCAGGTGCTAAGTCCTGCTGGAAAATGAAATCAGCATCTCCATAAAGCTTGTCAGCAGAAGGAAGCATAAAGTACTCTAAAATCTCCTGGTAGACAACTGCGTTGACTCTGGACTTGATGAAACACAGTGGACCAACACCAGCAGATGACATGGCACCCAAAATCATCACCGACTGAGGAAATTTCACACTGGACTTCAAGCAAGTTGGATTCTGTGCCTCTCCACTCTTCCTCCAGACTCTGGGACCTTGATTTCCAAATGAAATGGAAAATTTACTTTCATCTGAAAAGAGGACTTTGGACCACTGAGCAACAGTCCAGTTCTTCTTCTCCTTAGCCCAGGTAAGACGTGAGATGGAAATACTAATTAATAATGAACTAACATTTCTTTTCTTCTACAGGCCTAATGAGCTAACTTTGAAATAGAGAAATAGTCACTAGGACTGAGTGTTGTAACAAGTGGAAAAATTCTGCTGTGCTGGCTAGACAGCATCCTTCTAAGGATAAAAAATAGTCTTTGAAAAATGGTTTTAACCTATTGAGTAATCTGAACTATTAACCCGGTTATATTTTTTGATGATCTTGTGATTCAGTTGTTCTAATCTAAATTTACTCCGCCAGTAAGCGGGACAGAGGAACTGAGATGTTTTTCTTAAATCTGAACCAATCATATTAAGACTGATGATAATGAGTAATAGATCATGCCATACTGACTGTGAAATGTACCTGAAATCCTATAAAACCTGCTGTATTCCTTTGTTCGGAGAGAGATTCTCTGGAATTGATGGGAACTCTCCCGGCCGTGATTAAAGCTTTGAAGGACAAAAACTGGAGTCTCTGGTTATTGCTGCAGCAAGTCAGGTTAGGGAACACTAGGTTTTTGAGGATCAAGACGTTGACCGAGATATTATTGAGTGTCGATTTGGAGACGCTCCGAAAGATCATATATTATTGAGTGTCGATTAGGAGACGCCCCAGGAACAGGTAACTTAAGTCAGGTGCGTCTTGGAAAATCTACCACAGACGCTTCTGACGTTGTCTTTGGTTCAGAAGTGGCTTGGTACGTGGAATGTGACAGTTGTAGCCCATTTCCTGAAGACGTCTGTGTGTGGTGGCTCTTGATGCACTGACTCCAGCTTCAGTCCACTCCTTTTGAAGCTTTCCTAAGTTCTTAAATCGGCTTCGCCTGACAATCTTCTCAAGCCTGCGGTCATTCCTTTCACTAGTACACCTTTCCTACCACACTTTTTCCTTCCAGTCAACTTTCCATGAATATGCTTTGGGACAGCACTCTATGAACAGCCAGCTCTTTCAGCAGTGACCCTCTGTGGCTTACTCTCATTGTAGAGGGTCTTGATGATCGTCTTCTGGACAACTGTCAAGTCAGTAGACTTCCCCATGACTGCTGTTGGGATTACTGACCTAAACCCAGTATTTATACCTTAAGAATGGTATGTAGGACCAAAATCAGCTCAAATGAAATAATTTATTGAAATATGAAATTAATTTATAGGGAATTATAAAGAGTCATTTAGTTTAAGACTGAGCAACTGAATCGTCCAGCGTTCATCTGCTCGGGCCGTAATAAGCTCTTGTAGCGGATATGAATATCCACTATCGTAAAAACACTGATTAGAGCCCGGTAACTTTAAGATCGACAGTTTAAGACATAACATTTTCGAGCACATAATACAAGACACTTTCTTTTAAAATCTACAAGAGACTTTATTGATTATTCTAACTAATCTAACACAAACACACACACACACAAACATTCATACACGTTGCAGAAAGAAAGGAAATGAGAGAGAAAGAGTTTTAAGAGAGAATGAAATGATGAGCAGGATTTCTAGCAAAATATGCACTTCAAAAGACCTGACCTGAACGAACTATGAATCATTAATTTAAGCACCAGTTCAACTTTAGAATCTGGAGGTACTTGCTTGTAGGCTTAAATGGGAAACTCCTCGTCCTTAGTTTGGAGAGAAGGGTTTTCCGAGTCGATGATTTGTTGCAGGGTCTTTTTAAGTCCGGATTGTGGTTAGGTAAAAACCAATCACGTTTGAGCGTGCTGGCAAATGAAATGAAGTCTCTTGTCGTGGCTGGAGTTAAAGTTGAGGCGGAAAAAGTCATTGCTTAAACTTTGCGGCAAATTTAGAACACGAGACTCTCAACGGAAAAGAAAGTTAAGTAAAAGAAACGAAAAGTGAGTAAAAGTTGGATGGCTTGAATGAGCTGCTTGTCTGTCCTTTGTCAGCTTGGTCTTGTCTTTGTTTTGTTCTTCTTGTTACTCTTTACTTTTTTGTTACTAGTTCTTTGTCTTGTGATGTGACTATTTAAACTTAGGTGTTTGTCCCACCTCTGTGAGGAGTTCTGACCAATTAGATATCGTCTTGTTTCAAAGGTGGATTTTCTCTGCCCCCAATCATAAAATAAGCGTTATCTCTGGTCTCTGGAATTGCCGGCTTTGGCAGAGTGTAGCGTTTTAGACATAATTTCTATTAAATGGAATATGATACATTTTACACAGATTTCATTCAAGCCATGATTTAAATGAGAAGAAGAGATTAAAACATATATCAAACACAAAATACTTTCATTCAACCATTCAATAGTTATACAGTTACATGACATGGGTGTTCTAAAACATAACTGGTTACATGTAGAATGTGTGAACATGATATAACATTTATGCAGTTGAAAGATGTTTGATCAGTCCGTTTTAGTTGTAGAAACCTTCTTTGTGGGTTTTTCTGTAAAGTTAGGAACAGTTAGAAACAGGCCTACATTGTCTCTCTGTCTCTTTTGATCTGGAGATCAAAGACGCTTTATCTTCCGGTGACCATTTGGTTGCTACAAATGGCTTGAGTTTTGTCACCTCTCCTTCAGTCAGGAAGCATTTGTGCCATAAAAATACCTAGCAGGGATTGTTCTGTAGACGGACTGGAGCCGAAAATTAGATTCTCTGAGCTTAGGTTTCTGGAATTATGTTTTGAAAGAATCATCTGAATGATTCATTTGTCTAGTTCGTCCATGGTTCCTACAGGTAATTTAATAGAACTTGAAATTAAATATTCTAATAATTTGAGATACTGTTTTTTTTTTTTGATTTTGATGAGCAGTAAGCTGTAATCATCAAAATGAAAACAAAAAAGTCTGGAAATATTTTACTTTATGTCTAATAAATCTAGAATATATTTAAGTTTTACTTTTTGAATTAAATTACAGAAAAAAAAAAAAAAAAATTACATGATATTCTAATTTATTGAGATGCACCTGTAATTATTATTTGTTTTGGTCTTTGTCTTCATGATGGTCTCTATTATCATCATTTGACACGGCTGTAGATCACAGAAGCCTCTTCCACAGATTCAACATTTGATCGCCTAAAGAAAATAAAATAAAATAAAATAAAAAATAGAAACAATGATCAGTCATTTTAAAAGTAAAGACAACTTGTATATCACGTTTCTGTAACCTCAGTGAGACACAAAGTTATTAAGAAAAATGTCCAGATTTAAAGAACTATAAATTCTCCTTTCATCACAATCATAAAAGTAACATGCGGATGAGTAGATGACAAATGTTTTATTTTGGGTGAACTGTCTCTTTAAGCTGGTTCTTCTCACCTCACAGCAGATTCAGGCTGGTGAATCCTGATATTGTCGTACTGGCTTTCGTTCTCCTCTGATCTCTTGGTCTGTTTGTTTTTGTGATGTTGTACAGTTGCGTACTGGATCTCCTCAGAATCTCTGCGATCAGGAGCGTTTCTGTCTCTTCTGGGTTTGCTGAAAGCAACAGTGGTGTACTGAGCGTCGTCAAAATCAGCTGATTCAGAAACATGAACGTCTCTCCCTGTTACGTCAGAGTACAGATTGTCCTGCAACAGAAGAAAATTAATTGTCTATTATTAACATTTTGGGTCAGTTCACACAGTGTTTTTTCGATTTCAGTTCACTATTTTTTCATTGTTTTCTATTGTTATGTAATATGCATAAGAATACAACCTGTCTCATTGTTTTGTTGTTGTTTGACATATTTAGCTAATGGTCTATATTTTGTTTATTTCCTTGAAAGACCTTATATGAGCAATCATGCAACAGTTATATGTGTATTTTTTCTTTATAATACAATATAATATTTGCATGTTTTATGGTATTCGCCCAGTCATAGAACTGAGGAGAACACATAAAACAGGCCTTTTAGAGGGGCGTTCCCAGTATGAATGACCTCATTTGAGGAGGTCAATAATTTTGATAAACTTTTGATATTTGGACTTTAACTTATAAAGTAATCGTAGAACATTTATACTGCTAGACAAACTAATTGTAATCAATAAATTGATTTTTATTTTTATAACAACGTCTGCCTCCTGGGGCATTGATTTATGATGTTGAGCCCGAACAAACCCTGGAGAAGTCTTCTGTCCGAATGTGAGTATATTAAAGTGCTTATAATTTAGGTCAGATTTGACTGATTTACCTAGCCTGAGAATACAGGAGTCAAATTAAGCCTGATTTATACTTTCGCCTGGCTCCGTGAGCCTCCGCTGACTGCGCACGCTCCTCCACAAATGGACGAGGTGTTTATAATTGACATGCTCGTAGTTGTACTATTCTTTCAAACAACAGGGGGCGACTCAGAGTAATTGTCCTCTAAACCATCAGGAAGCAGCGGTGAGAATATGTAAGGTACACACGACATGTGTTCACCAAACCCACGCTACAAAAGAACCAAAGAATCGTGTAAAATCCAGTAAACCTTCAGGTTATTACTTGTTACATTAGAACAAAATATTTGGAAATGAGAAAATATGTATAAAACTAAACAACAATCTCTTAAATATTTTGTAATTTCATTAAAAACATGTTCCATGAAACGCGATTGGGCAGGTTTTATTGTGAACACCTGGCAACCCTGTCCGCCAAGCCATGATGATGTCATTTTTGCCACACACACCCAAGCGAACTTGCCGACATGTCAAGTATAAATCAGACTTTATACACTGTAAACAATATGTAAACACATGCTAGATGGATGTGTTTGACTGTTGCACTCGTGATAAAACGTTCTATAAATGCTCAAACTAGAAGAAATCAAACATTAATAAAAACACTTCACTAAAACTTCTGTTTTTTGTTCCACTGTATCGTTCCACTAATATGTACCGTATGGATGGCCCTGTTTAATGAGATTATTCACATGTTGAGTCTGGATGATTTACCTGTTTCACTGTGAGGTCTTCAGTGTTTGCATCTCTTCGTTTTCTCCTGTAATAAAAAAACAATAAACTTAAGCGGCCTTTTAAAGACTAACTGCTTATCACATCACATGAGGCATTTCTAACAGCACTAGTCTGAAAGTGAATTACTGTACATGCACACACTCACTGTAATTGAGAATGACTTACATTATAAACAGAATGATGATGATGATGAAGAATCCTACACATGCCACTGAGATCCCCAACCAGACATGCCAACCGAGACGATGATGAACTGAAAGATGAAGAATCTGGGTTAAGATTAACTCTCAAAGCCACACAACTGTTGATAAAATAAAATCTTCACCTGTGACAGTTACAGCGTCTGATCTCTGAGATCCATGTTGATTGTGAGCCTGACAGTAGAAGCGTCCACTCTGTAGTGCACTGAAACTCTGTCCAGATCCAACATCTGAGCTTTCATTCTCCTTAAACCAGCTGAAGTTCAGAGCAGGAGGGTTTGAATCACTGCTGCAGATCAGAGTCACTGAATCTCCTGACACTATTTCACCAGATCCAGTTATCAACACTGAGACACTCCTGGGAGGGTCTAAAACAGAAAAAAACATATATAATCATTAACAATTACAATAAATTTTAAATGTAACGTCACAGTTACTAAACCATCATTAACTCACACATGACGTTTAAAGTCACAGCATCAGAGTATTTCTCTCCATGTTTGTTTCTGGATCTGCACTTGTATTCTCCACTGTCATCAGACCTGATCTTTGAGATGCTGTAGATTCTTCCAGATCCTACAAACGTTCTTCCTTTAAACCAGCTGAAGTTCAGAGCAGGAGGGTTTGAATCACTGCTGCAGATCAGAGTCACTGAATCTCCTGACACTATTTCACCAGATGGACTGATGGACACTGAGACGCTCTTTGGAGGATCTAATAGCAATTATCAGACTATTTATTTAAACTTTTTTAAATTACTAATGTGAAATAAAAATATAAAAACAGAGAATTAACATCTAATGTTTTATAATAAACTCACACATGACATTTAAAGTCGCAGAGGAATATTTATCTTCAAGTTCATAGGTGGACTTGCACTTGTATTCTCCACTGTCATCAGAGCTGATCTTTGAGATGCTGTAGATTCTTCCAGATCCTACAAATGTTCCTCCTTTAAACCAGTTGATTTCTGCAGGAGGGTTTGAATCACTGCTGCAGATCAGAGTCACTGAATCTCCTGACACTATTTCACCAGATGGACTGATGGAGATCACTGGATTCTCTGGAGGATCTACAGGAGAAATATGTAATATCAAGACGCCACATGAAAAATAAGAGTGTGAATAATATGTTCATGATATATGGCATTTTTTCTATTCTTAGTAATGTTTGAGCCTTTGTATGTTGATACTGTTTTCTTTGCCTTTTTAGATTATATTTATTATATTGTTATGTTAATTATTCATATTCTATTCATAATTTTATATGGTATTTAATTAATGTGTTTTATTCTTGATTCTAATTTTTAACATACTCTGGATTTGTCACAAGAGTAATTTTGCTGTGTCACACAATGACAATATATAAAGCGTTTGAACTTGAACATGCATGTACATTACAGTATGGCCTCAGAGTCAAAAATATGAATATTACATATATAAACGTGACTAGTTGGATTTTGCACACATGGTCTGAGTCTAGGAAATTTACATTCAATCATCATTGACCCCACCAATGTACTTTTATTTCTGTTTTTACAGAATTTCGCATAAACAACATGAATTCTTGGATCCAACATGAATGGGGACATAAAAGTGAAGCTTGTTATTTCATAGAATCATTTTTAATCATTCTTCCATTAAAATGTATGCATTATTTGAGCTTTAAAGGTGTTTAAAATCACATATATTGTTCACATCTTGTGCTGTGCTGTTGAAACAGTATTTTAACGTTGTTTTAATGATCAGCCCAGTTTACTTCCACTTTTAATCAAAAGGAGGGACAAATGAACTCTACTGGCTTTAGAAATAAAACTTCAAAGAATATACTTACATCTGATATTGAGTTGAACAGCAGGAGATCTGTAACTGTGTCCATCTACACCACAGCTATATCTGCCTGTATCTTCTCTGCTGACTCTCCAGAGGTTGAGCTGGTTTCCAATAATTCCTGTAGTTACTAGCTGTGAGTTTCTGTACCAGATGAATGTTGCTCTGTCAGTCAGAGTGCAGCTGCTTTTACATGTCAGACGGACTGAATCTCTCTCTGTCACTCTCTCAGGAGACTGAGACACCTGAAGATCTGAACACAACACACATTATATCTAGTGCTGCTGTCATACACTGATTATTATTCAACATAATGTACAGAAGAAGAGAGAAACCTCATGAAAGTCACCTGTGACAGCAAGAGTCACTCCTGGATCACCAATCCATCTACCATCAGGTTTATTAGTGGTGAATCTGAAATAGTACATGCGTGAATCCTTCAGTGTCACATGACTCAGTCTGATGGTGCAGTTCTTCTGTTTATCTCCCAGATACTGAAGCCTCTGACTGTATTCAGGGTCCTTAGACAGATCTGGATACTCATCATTTTTCTCCTTAATATTTGTTTTGGTCCAGAACACTTTCCTGATCTGATATCCAGTAGGGTATGTATAAGTGCAGCTCATTATCACTGATGAGTTCTTTAGTGCACAGATGTGTGAAGTACTGTACCACACACTCCACTGGCTACAAACTCCTGAAACACAACATTGACAAGAAAATAATGAAAATGCCCATCTATAAAACCTTTATTTTACAAAACTGGTGTTTATGTAAATGAAGAACTACACTTATGTGTAAACTCTACAGACAGACAGAAGGTGATGAAATACAGGAAGCAGAAGAGTAAACGCTAAACATGAAAAACAGTTTCAGCAGTCAGCATTATGTCAGCAAAAACCTAAATAATATAATTTTGTTTGGATGCAACAAATAAATTTCAACACATTTTTAGTAGATATTTTACTGGTGATCCACTAGGGCTAACAGCAGGACTAACTTGACCAGGCTGATCAGTCACAATCTTTGTTTCTAATATTGAGTTATTATCAGTCACACAACATTTACAGGAGAGACTCACCTGAAATCATGAGCATAAAAACCAGAAGAAGAGAAGGAGCCGGTATCTGTGACATCACTGCAGAAAACTAAATCATTCACAACAGCACAACACGTCATCTTTAGCTTCAAAAACACAATAACAACTTCAGTCTATTGTACTGTAAACACTGTAAAAAAACGATAAAACTACTTTAAAATCACGACTGTTAGTAGTTTTCACTGTTGAAACTCATGTAAAGACGACACTGGGCACACATGAGCTCTGGATGTTCAGAGGTTATTATGAAAGAAAATGTTTCTCAGAAGTTTCTTCTGTGAATGGAGATTCATTAGTTATTCAATATTCATCACTGAACATGTGTAACTCTTACCGTGTTGTAGTTTCAGACACAGCAAACAGACTCCAGGAGAGTGAACTGCAAATGCGAGCTGAAAACTTTCTCCTGCTGTTTTTGCAATTTTTTTCCTTCCTCTTTTTAAAGTCTATTTTAGTGACCGGCCCCATGCCAACACAGGAACAACCCAAACGAAACTACATGCAAAGAATAAAAAAGTAAAACATGATTTAAGAATGATTAAAAAAAAAAAAAAAAAAAAAAGTGTATGAATGCACGACAACAGAGCTTTCATAATAATATTCAAATGAAACTCTCAGTGTGAAGAGAATCTTCCTGTCATCATGATCAGTATTTATGAGGTTTCTGAATAGTCAGTGTTTGAAGAGGCGTGTCTGCTGAAAGAGACACACTGCTATGATTGGCTAACACTTGCATTTGAAATAAGTAGGGCTGCCTTCGACTAAAGATTTTTCTGGTCGACTAGTAGTTGTTCATTTTAACTGATTAGTCGACTAGTCACACTTTTATTAATAAACCATGTAAATCATAATAATGAGCCTTTAATTGCCTACATAGCCATCAGTGCTCAAGCACACGCATACTGAGTGACAGTTTAACATGAAGACACCGGTGCAATCACAAAAGCGGTTCCCTTCCGTCTAACTCAACTTGTAAAATGTCATCTAAGTTTTAGTAAGAGTCACACCAATGAACCTGATTTGATCTTAGATGGAATAAGTATATTTAACAAACAAACAAACAAACAAACAAAAATAAATAAAACATGTTCCTAAAGTCAAATTTTACTGGGAATCTCTTATTGAGTTTATAGACTGGACAGAAGTCTGGCTGTTACATCAGAAGTTTTGCATTCCCAATAAGACTAAAGTTGTTTATTTTAAGATCTTGCATAAAATATTTCCTGTGAATGATACTGTGGTAAAATATATGGATGTTGACAGTTATTGCTCATTTTGTGGGAATAAGGATGAAACACTGATCCATTTATTTTTTCAGTGTGACAAAACTCAAAACTTTTGGAATAGTTTATATCTTCATATTGTTAACACTTTGATTCTTCCAAATGCTTTCAGTTAAAAGATATAATCTGTTAATATAAAGGTACAACTAATACTCCAATGAATTACATTGTTATTATTTTTTATTTTGTTTGGAAATGTTTTTATTTATAAGCAAACAAACTCACAGACTACTTTTTCACATTTCTTAATTGAAATTGACATTTCTCAGATCTCTTAGGTTGATTAAATACAAGAAAAGTGACAGATTCTTGAAATATGATATTTGTTTGTTTGTTTGGTAATGCCACTGATGGATAATGTTTGTGTCTGTGATGACGCTGTTTGCTTCCAGTTCCTCACACACATACACCACTCGAACCTTCCGTAAAATAATCTTTCATTGAAGTCGGAAAGGGTGAAGCGAAATACAACGACATTCGCGGGCTTCACTGCACATGATGCTCTGTGAGAGACGCGCGCTTTGTTTGATGTTGCTGTGCGCGGTCTCGCCTGTCGGTATTTTCCTTACAAATGCTCTACTAAGTCATGTCGTTTGGAATGCAGTGGACTAATATATTTAAAATATGAAACTCTCTTACAGAAGGCTGCTTTCGATTTCAAATGCTGACGCTTTGTTTGTGAAGTGTGCTCGCGCAACTCCGTGTAAGTGGTTTAATGTACCTGCGTCTCAAAATGGTTTTATGACGCAAAAGTCGTTTATTTAATTATTTATTATACTCGTTATAATCACGGAAATTGAGAATCGTTATCATTTTGCGAGCAAAGTTGGAGTGTTTATTAATACTTCAGGTTATTTCCCGCTATAAGGTAAAAATATAGCCTATAATCATTCATAGCTGACTCATTCCATTTATACCGTCTTGTGACAGGGGCGCAGGAGACATTTTCAAAGTGGGGGGGAACAAACTGTAAGCAAAAGCCCAGATAGTAAGATCAGATTTCCAGATATTGGACCACCACTTCAGGCTCACCATCGGACCACCATCATATATTAAACTTGCTCTCTTCCACTCTCGTTACCCACAACTGAGGTGCCCTTGAGCAAGGCACCGAACCCCCAATCACTCTCCGGGCAGCGCAGCAAAAACGGTTGCCCACTGCGTGTGTGTGCACTTGGATGGGTGAAATGCAGAGGACAAATTCTGAGTATACTTGGATACACGTTCTGCTGTACAAGAAAGAAGATATTTTGAAGAATGTTTGTATAATTGTTTGCACAACTGTTCAGCAGAACAAAAAAAAAAAAAAATATATATATATATATATATATATATATAAGTTACGACGCTCAAAGTTCAATGCAAAGGGAGATATTTTCTTTTACAGAAATCACTTTTTACGGACTACAACAAACGGCTGGTAGGGACTACAATGAGCTTCTTCTTGGGTTACTGACATCACAAACCCTAAAATTTACATAAACCCCGCCCCCGAGAACACACAACAAAGGGGGTGAGGCCATGTTGGGCTGGGTTCTCCAGCTTTGTTGTTGTTGAGCAACCGAAGCGTGAGCTGTTAAAGCTCCGCCCTCTTCTGGAAAGGGGGCCGTGAGCAGCAGCTCATTTGCATTTAAAGGGACACGCACAAAAACTGTGTTTTTGCTCACACCCAAATAGGGGCAAATTTGACAAGCTATAATAAATGATCTGTGGGGGATTTTGAGCTGAAACTTCACAGACACATTCTGGGGACACCAGAGACTTATATTACATCTTGTGAAAGGGGCATAATAGGAACCCTTTATGCCAGGTTTACACTACAGGACTTTAAGCCCGATTTAAGCCCGATTTGCAACGAGCTTGCCGACAGGTTGGGTTGTGATCGGGGAAAATCAGCGAGTGATCGGCGCTTGCCAATCTTTATGTGTGAACTACTCATCAAAAAGGCTCGCTGACACGTCGCCGACACCTCGCAGACACCAGACAAATATCCAGCATGATAAATATCTGGAGCTGTCGGCCGACTTGATATCCTGTGGTGTCACGTGTCGCGACGCAACAGCCAATGAATATACATTGATGTCTATGGAAGCAGTAATAGCAATCCATTATTCATATCAGATAAACATTGTGTAAGTAACTATAAAGCTCACTCACTCTATTGTTCTCCTAGTTCACCGGCCACATGTATTTCAGGACAAATGGATGAATTCACGTTATATATATTAAGTTCAAGGTCATTACATAGGTTTTTAAATGACAAAACACTCACTTGCACATATTTGAGAATCGGAATATCAGATAGTTGATGACATGGTGAGAAAAGCAATACATCTGTCATACAGTGTGGCCGGCTGGCCGCGGTGTGTCACGTGACAACCATGGTGCGTCGTCTAAAACTACAGTCGCCTTAACTCTGGGAGGTCAGCCAGAAAAAAAATTAGACTTATGTGTGAAAGGGTTATTTTAATTTTAATTAAATTTAATTCAAAATTTAATCTAATTTTATCCCAACATCCATTTTCAAATAAAGTCGTTGGGTGACAGTTGTTGTCAACTCGTGTAGTGTGTAACCTCCTGTTGTGGATCATTTACGTAGTGTGAACACCACAATGACTTCAAGACTCCACAGCCAGTCATGTAGTCTGAACAGCACAGCTCTTTATTTTAATGTTTCTCTGGCTGCTGTAACTGTGTGTTTCTGAAGCAAATTTCTTATAGCAGCAACTAAAGCAAGCTCGTACCTCCATAACGGTGACTTCAAACTTTATTATTTTCAATAAAACAGCACTAAGGCTTCCTGGAGGCTAGCTGAGGGCTGCCCGTGCAGGGCCAGAGCTAAGGGGCCAATGTTTTGCCAATGAGCAAATTCCCTAAGTGGGCCCATAAAGGGCCAGTGCAGACTTGTTTGCAGGCTGATGTCATACGCCGATCGGTCTGCACAGCGCCGATGCCTCTCGAACAAGCCTATTGTCTTCTGAGGAAATGAGCCAAAAATATTACTGATCTGGCGATACACTGATGTTTGTCCAATCAAATGCTCTGATGAGTGAGAAAGTCCCTCCCCTAAACCACCCAACACTGACAAGTAGCAAGTAGCAAATTCATGTTCAAGACTGTGACGTAACTAAAAACTATTGGATATTTTTAAAATGGACAAGCCCATTGACGCGCCTCACCCAAACTTCCTGTTTCAAAAGAAATACACCAACATACCACAGAAAACTGCTCATTAATCACTAATTATACGATCCAAACAGGTCACAAACTTCAGAACAAAATGAAACACTCTTTATATCTAAATTAAACAGCAACTAGTTGCTTTAGTGCATCATAAGTTGAAATGAAACAGAGACTCACCGTGAATCATGAGCAGAAAGATCAGAGGAAGAGCAGGAGCCATTCTGACCAACATCAGCATAAAATATATATCTATAATACACCATAAATCATCACTCATATACTCATAAACAGTGTATGTTCATCACTCTAAACAGCTCTTAGTGTTAGTAAGATCTTTGAACATCTGAAGATTATTAATGCTCAACATCAGTGTGTGTAAATGAACTGATCATTAGATGTACAGAAGATATTTCTCATGTCAGGAATCATGTGTTATATGAGCTTCATCTATAGAAATAATCATCAGTTTTTATTTAAGTATGAATGTGTTTGTCTTACCGTGTTGAAGCTCATCAGATCAACAGCAACCAAATGACTGACTGTTTTAACAAAAGCACTTTAGCTTCACAGTGAAGGACTTCCTGTGGTTAACACTTTATTAATGACAGGGCTGAAAATATCAGTTTCCCTCCTCCAACACTGAACTATAACAAAAGAAAAATAAATATATTTTCTTTAAGTTAATTTAAATATAGTTACTCAATATATTTAGAGAAGAGGATTGTGTAACCACTTGTCCCACTGGATATTTCACACTTATTATGAAGGTTAGTTGATGTTTTTGCTTTCAGAAAGATTTTTGTCCTCTTTTGTCTGTCGCCCCCTACTGGACATCTTTGATTATTGTGTCACGTGATTCATGCTTCTGTACAGCATTAGAGGCAAGCAGGTGATCAGAGGATTTACTGATGTGCAGAACTTAAAGGGATAGTTCACCCAAAATGAAAATTATCCCATGATTTACTCACCCTCAAGCCATCCTATGTGTATCTTCTTTCAGACGAACACAATTGAAGTCCAAAAAAGGTGTCTTTAACTACTATGTACTTCCATTTAAATTAATAAATTGATACAATACACTTCTTGTGTATAATCATGTTTTTTACATTGTACTTATATTAAAAAAAAACCTGCATGTAATTACATCTGTACTTAATTTCTGTAATTATATTTATAATTACACTATTGACCCATCCTTTACACCTTAACCCACCCTTAAACCTACCCATACCACTAAACCTGTCCCTAACCTTACCCGTATCCACATCAAAAGCAGCAAAAGCGTACAATACAATATGAACACAATGATTACATTTGTTTTGAATGTATTTACAATGAGTGTATTTATTTTTGGATGTAAGTACACAGTAGTTAAGGCCACCTAATATAAAGTGGGACCAAAATATCCATATTTAACACTTTAGAAGCTAAAATAACTAGCTTCCGGTAGACGGCCTACATAAGTCAACTTGTGCCACGAGAGTAACTTCTGATGTGATGTATGATGCAGGATGTTGAGTGTTGTAAGCGGTTAAAACAAATAGGGCTGGGCAACAAACTCAAGCTCCTCTTCTCTTATATCGAAATACTCCGACATTTCTCTTTAAAATTTATCATTTTAGACTTCTAATTTGTGACCAGTGTTTTGTTTTGCTCTATCCTCTGTGCTTCTGATTCGTCAGTGCATCATGCGTCAGGTCAGAGATTACTGTTTTGGCGTAAGTCGATTTGCGTAGGCCACCTGCCGGAAGCTAGTTATTGAATTATTTTAACCACATTGCTTTGCTCCAGAAGGCCTTTATTAACCCCCTGGAGCTGTGAGGATATTATTTATGATGGATGGATGAGCTTTTTTAGAACAAAATCAGGAGCGCCATTCACTACCATAATAAAGCTTGGAAGAGTCAGGATATATTTTAATATAACTCTGACTGTGTTAGTCTGAAAGAAGATAGCTATATACACCTGGGATGGCTTGAGTGTGAGAAAATCATAGGATAATTTTTATTTTTGAGTGAACTATCCCTTTAAGACATATTTTATTAAAAAAAAAAATATATATTTGACTTTTCTGTAATTCGCTAAAGTCCAGATGAGATTTAACTATGCAAAGTCCTTCAGTATCTGTTAATTGTACATCAGACTCTTTTATTTATTTATTTCCCATTAAATGACCGATTCATAATTTGTCAACAACTATCAGTATTCTATTTTGAGGAGGTTTCTTATGATCAGATGTCGTGGAGCACTATAGACTCCAAAACAAAACTGACTGCAGTTCAACATTAATAATAAATCAAGCAAGAACAACTGAAAAGCAATGAAATAATGCCCAATGTTTAACAAAAGTAACGTCACTGAATGAAGTAGTTTTAGCATTTTTCATTCTCTCAGTCTCTCTTCCAGAAATGAAATGATGAAAACAGACCAAACAGAGGAACCAGGAAATCAGAGAAGTTTCATCATGAACTCTAAATGTTTAGCTGCTTCTTTATGTATCAAGATAATTGGATTAGAACAAAACCTTTCAAAGAAAGAAAGAAAGAAAGAAACTGACAAAGCAAACAACATTTCAAAACAATTAAATTAGACACAAGCCAAGAAAAACAGACAACTTGGAAATTCTGGAACAATTAAACAATAGTGGTGAGAACAGTTTTCTACACTATAAACCTCTAAACAGAATTCAGTGACATCAGCAGTCGCTTCTACAAATGTGAGAAGATTTACTGCACAATTAATGAAATCCACTGAAAACAATTAATATTACTTTGATTTGCAGTTAGGCTACTTATTTCCCTCTATGTTTAGGTTGACCAGGTGTTGGGAAAACCTCCCCATTTTACGGCAAACTCTAACAGTCTGCAAACATACTGCAGAAAGCCTGACCATCACAGTCTGCAGGTAACCAGAGCAATTGTGCAGTAATTATTTTCACCAGCAGAAGGCGCTGCGAGCTACACTGATTGCTTAAAGGATTAGTTCACTTCTGAATGAGAATTTCCTGATAATTTACTCACCCCCATGTCATCCAAGATGTTCATGTCTTTCTTTCTTCAGTCGAAAAGAAATTAAGGTTTTTGATGAAAACATTCCAGGATTTTTCTCCTTATAGTGGACTTCAATGGACTCCACTGTTGAAGGTCCAAATTACAGTTTCAGTGCAGCTTCAAAGGGCTTTAAACGATACCAGACGAGGAATAAGGGTCTTATCTAGCGAAACGATCTGTCATTTTCTAAAAAATTAAATGTATATGCTTTATAAACACAAATGATCGCTTCCGTATTCTTCAAAAAGCTTACGCTGTATGTCCTACGCCTTCCCTATTCGAATTATGGAATGAATGCGGCGCCAGTTCCATTTTTTCCGTAAGTAGAATAGGGAAGACATACATCAGGGTCCCGGGCCATACATGTGACAGGACATCCACCCCCAGCGGGGTTCTCCTGTCCTTGACTGAAAAAACAGTGGGCAGTGCATGTTTTCTGCAGATGTAAAAAGTTTCACATAAGCCCAGCAGAACCGATCCTATATCTGTGACACTATTACAGGGTGGAAGCGCTACTCCCTGATCTTCAATGCTCTTAAATGTTTGTTGCCCCATATTAAGAACATCTATGTCAATTGCAACAGGGAAAGAGATTGAGTAACTCCTTGCCTGTGAATGACACCACAGTTGCGTTGTTCTTTCAGACTAACACATGGGTAGGGTTTTGGTCCTAAAGAGCCGCTGTCCTGCAGAGTTTAGCTCCAACTCTAATCAAACACCGAACAAGCTAACCAGGATTACTAAGGCTTTAGGCAGGTGAGTTTTTTTTCAGGTTTGGAGCTAAACTCTGCAGGACAGCGACTCTCTAGGGCCGAACTTGTCTACCTCTGGACTAACACATTTCAGCGCCAGAAGGACCGCCTTCAACTCCAAATAATTTATGTGACGCTCTTTCAGTACTGACGACCACTCCCCTCTTACAGAGCTTTCATCGCACAGAGCTACCAATCCATGTCAGGATGCATCTGTCGTCACCACTATACAAGACGATTCCCTCTGCCAACAGATCCGAGTTTCCACAGGGGATCAGAGCTTGAACGATGACTGCTATCATCGAGGCCATAAGCCCTAGCAGCCACAGAACTGTAAGGAAACTCACTTGCCCAGCTGAAAAGGAGTCAATAGCTGCAAAAATCTGCTGCCCTCCATGCTGACAGCAC
Source organism: Ctenopharyngodon idella (assembly GCF_019924925.1). Classification (NCBI taxonomy): domain Eukaryota; kingdom Metazoa; phylum Chordata; class Actinopteri; order Cypriniformes; family Xenocyprididae; genus Ctenopharyngodon; species Ctenopharyngodon idella. The sequence continues at coordinate 681,146 of NC_067220.1, forward strand.
AGCTGTGTTCTGCACTGAATCTATCTCTAAAGCAACATATAAAATCATCTGGCTCAGTACCAATGAAATCTTTAGAGAGATTTATTAAGAACACCAGAGCTTGAAAATGGGAGACAAGTGCTTGTGTTTGTTACACTGCTTGTTCCCTGCTGTCTGCTGAACTGCAAAGAAACTTGTACGCAATCCGCTCGGAGAAAAACCTTGGAAACTTTCTGCACCTTGTAACACCTGAGGTGCCTTGCTAAACAAAAAACTAGGATGTAGGACAAATCTTGGATAGGGTGCAAGCCCCCAATTTTCTTTGGGAGGAGGAAGTAACGGCTGTAAAATCATTTTTCCATTTTCCCCTGTGGAACCACCTGAAGGGGGAAGCGTGACCACTTGAAACATGTCATCAGAGAATTCCTCACTCCCAACAAGTGAGACAGAGTCCTCATGGCACTCAACGTCCTGATCAAAGTCAGGGGCAAATCAGGTCTTCCTTCAAAATCGGGTCTACATTAGGATCCCAAGTGATTCAAATGGCTCAAATGACTTTTAATAGGTACTCTCAGTGCCTGATTCCTATAAAATCACGTTATGATAAATGCTATTTGACCTGTTTTATAATGACTATTAATGTCTGTATTACTTATCTTATTTACTAGCATAGCATACAGATACCTGCTTAGCCTGATGGCTTAGTTTATCCAAAATAAATTGCCCAGCTGTTGAAGAAAATCACTCAACTGTCATTGCACAGTCACCAGTCAGAACTAATGATGGAGCAGAACTGTTGAAGGAGGTTTTCAAGGCTCTGCGATGGAGGAGTTACATAAGCGTTTGAGTATTCATACATTTTGTTATTATTATACAGAGTATATGAATGGTTATAGCAATGAATGCTGCATTTGTAAATTCTATTGTATGAAAAGGAATGGCAAAGTAAAACTGTTGAGAATCAGCTGAGGCTCTGTCATTTCTTAGTTTACTTTATTTAGCTCAGGAGTGTTTATTATGTGGCTGCGAGTGGGAAAGAAAGCGCACGAGATGAGACATTTCAATTGTTAAAGGGGATGTCAAATGCATTCTGACTTATAAAAGAGAAATGTCAAAAAATGAGTTGGGCATATGACAGAGTAATTCTGTGCCAAATACACTCTTTCAGGGTTCGTATTTTTTTAAGTTTTGGAAGGTTTTTTTTTTTTTTTTTTTTTTTTTTTGAGTATGGTCCTGTATGATGTCATAAAGGCAGGGATTCCTTGTATGGGTACTTCTCCCGGAAATGCACACACACACACATCAACCAGAGCGAGAGCAAGAGAACGCCCATCAATGTGCTTCATCTCGGGTTACGAATGTCATCGGCAGCGCTGCACAGGACTTGCTCGAGAAAGATTTGTCATTTTGTTTTTAGACCACGAAATCAACAATGTCACCAAAGAAGTGTGTTTTTGGCTGTGAGGGAAAGATAACATCACGGCATTTCGGTGACGAATGTTTTTTAAACAAGGTTCAGTTTGACATGGGATTTGCAGATCGTTTGAAACTGGAAGATGGAGCGGTTCCAGCGATAAAAGATCCCGGTCAGGAGTCAGGACCGCAAGCGGTAAGTAAAACTGCATCAAATGTCTGTGTTGTTGGCAATCGGTGCGTGAGTGCATCTAATGCTCGTGACTCTTTAGCTCCGTTCACGGCACGCTTCCAGGAGCTTGACTGTTTTTGGAAAGAAGTGGTACAGCGTATCTGTCTTTTATAAACCTGATAAAACTAAAGACTCTTCAGAGATATGAAGGATGCAATACTACTCTATACTACTCAAGATTCACATGAGATTGGCAGCAATTGTGTGTGTGCGTGTGTGTGTGTGTGTGTGTTATGTCCCCTTTAAGAGAATGAATTAAGAACACATTTATACATAGTTAACCAAACCATAATTTATTTTCATACTGCATGACAATTACAGTACAGCTTCAAATCTATTATTAATCAATCAATAGCTGCAATAGTCAAACAAGTAAATAATAAGCATATAAGTTTTGATTATATTTATTAGATTCATGTGCGTATATGTATTTGTATATTTTACATTTTAAAGTAAAGTAAACTAGTGGCAATGAAAGCTGACTGTGTTGTCTCCTCTCAGTGACTGCAAGAAGCTGAACAGTGTCAGCTTAGTTTGTCCTGTTCTTTTGATGATGGTGTAGGGTGTTCCAAATGAACAGTTATTGTCAGTGAAGTCCACTTCAACGGATATTCAGTGCTCAGGGAGCAGTGAACACTCAGTAGGGACCATGTCAATCAGAATGCACCTTTTGGTTGCTCATTCATCACATGGTCACACATGAACACAATCCATTACTATCTTTTACAAAAGTCACTTCACTGCAGAATGTAAACTCTATAGTGGTGTTTACACAAAGTCCTTAGTTTTTATTGGGAGTTGTGATGTGGGCGTGTCCAGTGCTGCGACAAAAGTTGAGTAAAGTTTAACTTGTGCTTTATCTTAACGTGATGTCTTACTATCGGTGCGTTCCAAACAGGATATTTTGCCCTCCGAAGGGTACTTTGGAGTGAAAACAATCATGGCCGCCATATTGAAGGGTCGTTCCAAACCGAAGTGCTCAAAACTGGCCACTTCAAAGGGCCCTTCGGAATGAAGGATTTCAAAAGGTACAACTGCTGGACACTTTGGGCCCCCATGATCCTTTGCACAGGGAAGTTGTTTGACGTCACAGAATAGGTAGGAGGTTAGGAGTTCGATTTTACCTATAAATGTATATATAGTATTTTTCTATACTACTGCAATATTTATATGAGTTAGCTTTGGTACATTAATATGGTCAAAATGACATTGTACTTCAACAAAAATACTTTACAGCTTCCTTTATCAGTCCATTCAAATGTTTCACATACATAGACACAATATACATTATATTAAAAGAAAACACCGGCAGTAGCTTATAATGTTACTACATTACATGAATGCGTATTAATGCAAAGAGTAATCTAGGGGAAAAAAGATGAAGGCGCCTCCTTGATTGTCTCGTTAAGATGATGCTGAAGTGTGTTCCAAAAAAAATAGTTTTTTTGACCCCTACACCCTTCATCCCTTGGAAGCTCTCACTCCGGAGGGTAAACCCTTTGAAGGGATTAGGGCATAGGGATGAGCCCTTCCGAACGGAATGCAGGGTATGTGTGGAGGAGCATTCATTTGTTGTTAGTTCTTATAGGTTATTCACTGTTACGGGTGCACTGATGATCAATTCTGTTTTCTCTATTTCCTGTGACGGATTGTTTGTAGAAAGAGCGATTAGCGGGAGCCTACTTTCTGTTGACCGTATTGCATCGATTTCTGCTGTATAGTGTTTCCATCAAATAAAATCAAATGTAAGCTAAGTTCAGCAGTAGCTCTTTTGATGATGACCGACAGCGAACGAGTCATGAAGGACTATCCCACTATCTTGCTCATATGTTGCGACTGGATGCTGCTTCAATGTGGCTACAACAGAAATAAGATGAGGGAAACACATTTACACAAACATTACAAAAAAAAAAAAAAAAAAACACATATAATAAATCTACAGTGCAACAGTAAAATAATTATTTCACTTTTTTATGATTTGATTACTGACAGCTAAATGACTGTTGCAACTGAAAGAAAATACTGTTTAAAATGTATTGACTGTATATTTTCTTCTTTACTGATTATAAAGAGAAGATCACATTGAGGATCTCACACTTACTGATTCTCATATTCAGAAGAGCCTGAATGGTGAACAGCAGGTCTGGGATGGACAGTCTATGTGAAAGACACATTGACTATTAGACAGATTACCTGACTTTGAAAGCACAAACTCTGTCACATGTGTAGTTTTTGATATTTTACTTACTGTGAGTGTGTTATATAGATCAGAAGATCTTGACTTCGGGTCAAGAGCTGCATATGTTCCTGTGCTGGGAGAATCATTCTACAGGGAAACAGAGAGAAGGACTTACAATACAAAACAAGTGTTTTTAAATAGTTACCATGACAGTAAGTGTCCCTAACAACACATACACAAAAGTGTCCATCTAAAACAACTCTGGACCTCGAGATCCACTTTTTTCTGCAGAGTTTAGCTCCAACCCTAATGAAACACACCTACCTGCAACTCTGTAGTAATCCTGAAGGCACTAGCTGCATCTGAAAACCTTGGCAGCTGATTGTTGCCCCGCTGCCCTATCAGGTAATGACTTAGCAGGCAGCATTTCCTCACACAGGTACCTCATGAAACTGATTTCAGACAGACTAATGAGGCAGCATAACGGTTAAACGATCAACAACAAAACAGAGGGAGCTTTGGTGACAACAAAGTGAGTATTTAATTACTACAATACTAATTTCTCACTAGAAATGTCATCAAAAGTGGAAAAGGTTGGTCAAAATGTACATTTTACGCACAAACTGGTCACCAACCTCTTCATTTTTTAGCTCATCTGCCATGGAACGCAACATGCAGGATTGTGGGATATTAAAGGCATGAAGGGATACATCTGTGCTGCCTTCAAAACTCGTTCAGATGAAGGTATCTCAGGAGACAGGATGTGGAACGATCATTGGATTCGGATGTGACTCGTTACCTTCCTACTTCCGTATCCTGCCTGCAGAGGCGGCATTTTTCAGTTTCCGGACGCAGACCTTGAGTAGCTTGTTCAGGTGTGTTTGATTAGGGTTGGAGATAAACTGCAGGAAAGTGGACCTCAAGGTCCAGAGTTGATCTAAAGTGTAATCACTCCACAGTCTCTTTCTCCTCACATTTTGACTACAGCAGTAAACACACGAGTGTGATAATACACGTGTTATACATGTAGAAAGAAGATCCAACTGATTTACTGAATTATTTGATCATCTCACCTCATACTCGTGTATTACAGATCTTCTGTTTTTCCTTTTCCTCTGACTGTTAAAAGACAACACAAACAAGCCATTTATTTTAATAATGTCCTTTTGTATTTATTTAAAAGCATTTTATTTCTACTCTTTATTGATCGATTTTGTTTACATTATGAATATGATGATTATGATGATGATGATAATGAATAATCCTCCAGATGTCGCTGCGATCACAATCACATTCCTACCAGCACCATGATGAACTGAAAGAGGAAGATCATCATGATTAATTCTCCAAACCGATGAATGATGTGAAGATACAGGAGTGTCTTAAAGGATTAGTTCACTTTCAAATAAAATTTTCCTGATAATTTACTCACCCTCATGTCATCCAAGATGTCCATGTCCTTCTTTTTTCAGTCGAAAAGAAATTAAGGTTTTTGATGAAAACATTCCAGGATTTTTCTCCTTATAATGGACTTCAATGGACTCCACAGTTTCAGTGCAGCTTCAAAAGGCTTTAAACGATACCAGACAAGCAATAAGGGTCTTATCTAGCGAAACGATCGTACATTTTCTAAAAAAAATAAAATAAAATAAAATAAAAAATAAATAAAATAATAAAATAATAATACAACTGTGTATGCTTTATAAACAAATGATCGCATTGCAAGTGCTTCTGCTTTCCGTATTCTTCAAAAAGCTTACGCTGTATGTCCTACACCTTCCCTATTCTACTTACAGAACGAATGCGGCGCCAGTTCCGTTTTTTACAAAAGTTGAATAGGGAAGGTGTAGGACATACAGCGTAAGCTTTTTGAAGAATACGGAAAGTGGAAGCAATTGCAAGGCGATCATTTGTTTATAAAGCATATACAGTTGTATTTTTTTAGAAAATGACCGATTGTTTCTCTAGATAAGACCCTTATTCCTCGTCTGGTATCGTTTAAAGCCCTTTGAAGCTGCACTGAAACTGTAATTTGGACCTTCAACTGTGGAGTCCATTGAAGTCCACTATAAGGAGAAAAATCCTGGAATGTTTTCATCAAAAACCTTAATTTCTTTTCGACTGAAGAAAGAAAGACATGAACATCTTGGATGACATGGGGGTGAGTAAATTATCAGGAAATTTTCATTCAAAAGTGAACTAATCCTTTAATAAAAGCTTCACCTGTGACAGTTACAGCGTCTGATCTCTGAGATCCATGTTGATTGTGAGCCTGACAGTAGAAGCGTCCACTCTGTAGTGCACTGAAACTCTGTCCAGATCCAACAGCTGAGCTTTCATTCTCCTTAAACCAGCTGAAGTTCAGAGCAGGAGGGTTTGAATCACTGCTGCAGATCAGAGTCACTGAATCTCCTGACACTATTTCACCAGATCCAGATATCAACACTAAGACGTTCCTGGGAGGATCTGAAACAGAAAAACATATATAATCATTAACAATTACAATAAATTTTAAATGTAACGTCACAGTTACTGAATCATCATTAACTCACACATGACGTTTAAAGTCACAGCATCAGAGTATTTCTCTCCATGTTCATTGATGGATCTGCACTTGTATTCTCCACTGTCATCAGAGCTGATCTTTGAGATGCTGTAGATTCTTCCAGATCCTACAAACGTTCCTCCTTTAAACCAGCTGATTTCTGCAGGAGGGTTTGAATCACTGCTGCAGATCAGAGTCACTGAATCTCCCTCCATTATTTCACCAGATGGACTGATGGAGATCACTGGATTCTCTGGAGGATCTACAGGAGAAATATGTAATATCAAGACTCCACATGAAAAATAAGAGTGTGAATAATATGTACATGGTATATGGCATTTTTTTCTATTCTTTGTAATGTTTGAGCCTTTTTAGATTGTATTTATTATATTATGTTAATTATTAATATTCTATTTATAATTTTATTTGATATTTAATGTGTTTTATTCTTGATTCTAATTTTTAACATACTCTGGATTTGTCACAAGAGTAATTTTGCTGTGTCACACAATGACAATATATAAAGCGTTTGAACTTGAACATGCATGTACATTACAGTATGGCCTCAGAGTCAAAAATATGAATATTACATATATAAATGTGACTAGTTGGATTTTGCACACATGGTCTGAGTCTAGAATTGCTTCACATTCAAGTAAATGGAAATTTACATTCAAGCATCATTCACCCCACCAATGTACTTTTATTTCTGTTTTTACAGAATTTCGCATAAACAACATGAATTCTTGGATCCAACATGAATGGGGACATAAAAGTGAAGCTTGTTATTTCATAGAATCATTTTGAATCATTCTTCTGTTAAAATGAATGCATTATTTGAGCTTTAAAGTGTTTAAAATCACATATATTGTTCACATTTTGTGCTGTACTGTTGAAACAGTATTTTAACGTTGTTTTAATGATCAGCCCAGTTTACTTCCACTTTTAAACAAAAGGAGGGACAAATGAACTCTACTGGCTTTAGAAATAAAACTTCAAAGAATATACTTACATCTGATATTGAGTTGAACAGCAGGAGATCTGTAACTGTGTCCATCTACACCACAGCTATATCTGTCTGTATCTTCTCTGCTGACTCTCCAGAGGTTGAGCTGGTTTCCAATAATTCCTGTAGTTAATGGCTGTGAGTTTCTGTACCAGATGAATGTTGCTCTGTCAGTCAGAGTGCAGCTGCTTTTACATGTCAGACGGACTGAATCTCCCTCTGTCACTCTCTCAGGAGACTCCACCTGAAGATCTGAACACAACACACACATTATATCTAGTGCTGCTGTCATACACTGATTATTATTCAACATAATGCACAGAAGAAGAGAGAAACCTCATGAAAGTCACCTGTGACAGTAAGAGTCACTCCTGGTTTACCAGTCCATTTACCATCAGGTATATCAGTGATGAATCTGAAATAGTACTCGTGTGAATCCTTCAGTGTCACATGACTCAGTCTGATGGTGCAGTTCTGCTGTTTATCTCCCAGATACTGAAGCCTCTGTCTGTATTCAGGGTCCTTAGACAGATCTGGAGGCTTTACACCCCTAATAAAGGCTTTTGTCCAGAACACTTTCTTGATCTGATATCCAGCAGGGTATGTATAAGTGCAGTTCATTATCACTGATGAGTCCTTTAGTGCACAGATGTGTGAAGGACTGTAACTCACACTCCACTGGCTACAAACTCCTGAAACACAACATTGACAAGGAAATAATGAAAATGCCCATCTATGAAAACTTTATTTTACAAAACTGGTGTTTATATAAATGAAGAACTACACTTATGTGTAAACTCTACAGACAGACAGAAGGTGATGAAATACAGAAAAAGAAGAATAAACTCCAACCATGAAAAACAGTTTCAGCAGTCAGCATTATGTCAGTAAAAACCTAAATAATATAATTTTGTTTGGATGCAACAAATAAATTTCAACACATTTTTAGTAGATATTTTACTGGTGATCCACTAGGGCTAACAGCAGGACTAACTTGACCAGGCTGATCAGTCACAATCTTTGTTTCTAATATTGAGTTATTATCAGTCACACAACATTTACAGGAGAGACTCACCTGAAATCATGAGCATAAAAACCAGAAGAAGAGAAGGAGCCGGTATCTGTGACATCACTGCAGAAAACTAAATCATTCACAACAGCACAACACGTCATCTTTAGCTTCAAAAACACAATAACAACTTCAGTCTATTGTACTGTAAACACTGTAAAAAATGATAAAACTACTTTAAAATCACGACTGTTAGTAATTTTCCACTGTTGAAAATCATGTAAAGACGACACTGGGCACACATGAGCTCTGGATGTTCAGAGGTTATTATGAAAGAAAATGTTTCTCAGAAGTTTCTTCTGTGAATGGAGATTCATTAGTTATTCAATATTCATCACTGAACAAGTGTAACTCTTACCGTGTTGTAGTTTCAGACACAGCAAACAGACTCCAGGAGAGTGAACTGCAAATGCGAGCTGAAAACTTTCTTCTGCTGTTTTTGCAATTTTTTTCCTTCCTCTTTTTAAAGTCTATTTTAGTGACCGGCCCCATGCCAAAACAGGAACAACCCAAACGAAACTACATGCAAAGAATAAAAAAGTGAAATATGATGTAAGAATGATTAAAAAAAAAAAAAAAGTGTATGAATGCATGACTGCAGAGCTTTCAAAATAATATTCAAATGAAACTCTCAGTGTGAAGAGAATCTTCCTGTCATCATGATCAGTATTTATGAGGTTTCTGAATAGTCAGTGTTTGAAGAGGCGTGTCTGCTGAAAGAGACGCACTGCTATGATTGGCTAACACTTGCATTTGAAATAAGTAGGGCTGTCCTCGACTAAAGATTTTTCTGGTCGACTAGTAGTTGTTCATTTTAACTGATTAGTCGACTAATCACACTTTTATTAATAAACCATGTAAATCATAATAATGAGCCTTTAATTGCCTACATAGCCATCAGTGCTCAAGCACACGCATACTGAGTGACAGTTTAACATGAAGACACCGGTGCAATCACAAAAGCGGTTCCCTTCCGTCTAACTCAACTTGTAAAATGTCATCTAAGTTTTAGTAAGAGTCACACCAATGAACCTGATTTGATCTTAGATGGAATAAGTATATTTAACAAACAAACAAACAAACAAACAAAAAAGTAATAATAAGCATTTTTGACAAATTCTTCAGAATAAAACATGTTCCTAAAGTCAAATTTTACTGGGAATCTCTTATTGAGTTTATAGGCTGGACAGAAGTCTGGCTGTTACATCAGAAGTTTTGCATTCCCAATAAGACTAAAGTTGTTCATTTTAAGATCTTGCATAAAATATTTCCTGTGAATGATACTGTGGTAAAATATATGGATGTTGACAGTTATTGCTCATTTTGTGGGAATAAGGATGAAACACTGATCCATTTATTTTTTCAGTGTGACAAAACTCAAAACTTTTGGAATAGTTTATATCTTCATGTTGTTAACACTTTGATTCTTCCAAATGCTTTCAGTTAAAAGATATAATCTGTTAATATAAAGGTACAACTAATACTCCAATGAATTTTTGGAGTTTATTTTTTTTGTTATTATTTTTTATTTTGTTTCGAAATGTTTTTATTTATAAGCAAAAAAACTCACAGACTACTTTTTCACATTTCTTAATTGAAATTGCCATTTCTCAAATCTCTTAGGTTGATTAAATACAAGAAAAGTGACAGATTCTTGAAATATGATATTTGTTTGTTTGTTTGTTTGTTTGGTAATGCCACTGATGGATAATGTTTGTGTCTGTGATGACGCTGTTTGCTTCCAGTTCCTCACACACATACACCACTCGAACCTTCCGTAAAATAATCTTTCATTAAGGTCGGAAAGGGTGAAGCGAAATACAACGACATTCGCGGGCTTCACTGCACATGATGCTCTGTGAGAGACGCGCGCTTTGTTTGATGTTGCTGTGCGCGGTCTCGCCTGTCGGTATTTTCCTTACAAATGCTCTACTAAGGCATGTCGTTTGGAATGCAGTGGACTAATATATTTAAAATATGAGACTCTCTTACAGAAGGCTGCTTTCGATTTCAAATGCTGACGCTTTGTTTGTGAAGTGTGCTCGCGCAACTCCGTGTAAGTGGTTTAATGTACCTGCGTCTCAAAATGGTTTTATGACGCAAAAGTCGTTTAGTCGTTTATTTAATTATTTATTATACTCGTTATAATCACGGAAATTGAGAATCGTTATCATTTTGCGAGCAAAGTTGGAGTGTTTATTAATACTTCAGGTTATTTCCCGCTATAAGGTAAAAATATAGCCTATAATCATTCATAGCTGACTCATTCCATTTATACCGTCTTGTGACAGGGGCGCAGGAGACATTTTCAAAGTGGGGGGGAACAAACTGTAAGCAAAAGCCCAGATAGTAAGATCAGATTTCCAGATATTGGACCACCACTTCAGGCTCACCATCGGACCACCATCATATATTAAACTTGCTCTCTTCCACTCTCGTTAACCACAACTGAGGTGCCCTTGAGCAAGACACCGAACCCCCAATCACTCTCCGGGCAGCGCAGCAAAAACGGTTGCCCACTGCGTGTGTGTGCACTTGGATGGGTGAAATGCAGAGGACAAATTCTGAGTATACTTGGCTAAACGTCACATCATTAATTTCTAATTTCTTTCTTAAATAAAATAAAACAGCGACAAACTTAAAAGATAGAAATAAAGTTAAATAACAAATATAAAAACATCTACAAAGAGAAACACATTTTACAGCTTTCTAATTTTTTAAACATAACTGTATTTAGGTATTGTTTAACTTCTGATTTAAATAAAAAGGCTTATTTCCTCTAAATTTACATTTATGAATACAAAATTTAGCTAAAAGAAGTTTCACATTTAAGTCTGAGTGTAACTTCACAGAGAATGACTGAGACCCCGTCCACACGAAGCCAGATATTTCCCTCTCCGATCTTTTTTTTTCCTCGTCTCAAGAAATATATGCGTACACACGAAACCACTGAAACCGGCTCAAAACGATGTAGTATACATGCCAGACCAGTATGTGGCGCTGTAATTCTGCCACAGAGATACACTTAAAACAGAGAATAAGACTTGGAGCATGCGCTTAAACCTTGCGCGCTGTATACAAACTTTAGTAAAGCTTAGAAATAACGCTTTATTTTGGCTCAGTAGCTTCTGCAGCACAAACACAAGCATCTAGAGTCTGCTATTGTTGTTGCTGTTTTGTGCTGTTAGGGCGTCTGACTAAGGTCCACATGTAGGGTGATGACATCATCGTTTCACAAAACATACGGATGGGCTGTACACACGAAAACACAAGGGCTGCATTTTCAGATTTATCCACTCTGGGACCCGGTTTCAAAAAATATCGGATTCACCTTCTGAAACCGCTGGATTCGTCTGGACGAAACGCCTATCCGATACAAAATTTTTGCGTATACACCTAAACGCGTCTCTGTGTGGACGGGGCCTGAGTAAACCAGGCTTATAGACAGAGTTAACAAGGCTAATGAGCAACAGCTGAATGCAATGAGTGATGATGAGTCCGGGCAAAGCATTATGGGGTATGTAGTCCATGACTGAATAGCAGCGGTCTGGGAGGAGAGCCCTCTGGTGGCTGTTCTGGGTACACCAGCTGGTGACTCTGACAACATGATGGACTATTCACTACTCAATTTTTTTTACTTTTTTTATTTTATTAACTATATTATTTTTACAATTTATATTATATATACTATTTGCTATTTTATTTATTATTAATAATAATAATAGTATGCTATACAATAAAATTACATCTGTCCTTATATTACACTTATATTTCATACAATTTATAGTTGTATAACCTGTATACATTTCTTTGTTCTGCTGAACAAGAAAGAAGATATTTTGAAGAATGTTTGTATAATTGTTTGCACAACTGTTCAGCAGAAAAAAAAAAAAAAAAAAAAATTATAAGTTACGACGCTCAAAGTTCAATGCAAAGGGAGATATTTTCTTTTACAGAAATCACTTTTTAAGGACTCCAACAAATGGCTGGTAGGGACTACAATGAGCTTCTTCTTGGGTTACTGACATCACAAACCCTAAAATTTACATAAATCCCGCCCCCGAGAACACACAACAAAGGGGGTGAGGCCATGTTGGGCTGCTTTAGAAAAGAGGAAGAGTTGTTGTAGTAGAGTGTTGTTGCCATGACAATCCTCATTTTGGCTGCATGAGATTCTCCAGCTTTGTTGTTGTTGAGCAACTGAAGCGTGAGCTGTTAAAGCTCCGCCCTCTTCTGGAAAGGGGCCGGGAGCAGCAGCTAATTTGCATTTAAAGGGACACGCACAAAAACGGTGTGTTTTTGCTCACACCCAAATGGGGGCAAATTTGACAAGCTATAATAAATGATCTGTGGGGAATTTTGAGCTGAAACTTCACAGACACATTCTGGGGACACCAGAGACTCATATTACATCTTGTGAAAGGGGCATAAGGAGCAACGCAACAGCCAATGAAATATACATTGATGTCTATGGAAGCAGTAATAGCAATCCATTCAAATATAATTTGCCGACGTTTATTCATATCAGATAAACATTGTGTAAGTAACTATAAAGCTCACTCACTCTATTGTTCTCCCAGTTCACCGGCCACATGTATTTCAGGACAAATGGATGAATTCACGTTATACAGGTGCTGGTCATATAATTAGAATATCGTAAAAAAGTTCATTTTTTTATTGTAAATTATTTTAAAAAATGAAACTTTCATATATTCTAGATTCCCTACATGTAAAGTAAAACATTTCAAAAGTTTTTTTTTTTTTTTAATTTGTTGATTAGAGCGTACAGCTAATGAAAGTCCAAAATCCAGTATCTCAAAATATTAGAATATTTACATTTGAGTCTCATTAAATGACCATCCCTACAGTATAAATTCCGGGTATCTTTTGTTCTTTGAAACCACACTAATGGGGAAGACTGCTGACTTGGCAATGGTCCAGGAGACAATCATTGACACCCTCCACAAAGAGAGTAAGTCACAGAAGGTCATTACTGAATGGGGTGGCTGTTTACAGAGTGATGTATCAAAGCATATTAAATGCAAAGTTGACTGGAAGGAAGAAATTGGGTAGGCAAAGGTGCACAAGCAACAGGGATGACCGCAAGCTTGAGAATACTGTCAAGTAAAGCCGATTCAAACACTTGGGAGAGCTTCACAATGAGTAGAATGAAGCCGGAGTCAGCGCATCAAGAGTCACCACACTCAGACATCTTCAGAAAAAGGACTACCAAGCCACTTCTGAACCAGAGACAACGTCAGAAGCATCTTACCTGGGCTAAGGAGAAAAAGAACTGGACAGTGAACAGTGGTCGAAAGTCCTCTTTTCAGATAAAAGTAAATTTTGCATTTCATGTTGAAATCATGGTCCCAGAGTCTGAAGGAAGACCGGAGAGGCACAGAATCCAAGCTGCTTGAAGTCTAGTGTGGAGTTTCTGAAGTCAATAATGATTTGGGGGGGGCGTGATGTCTGCTGGTGTTGGTCCATTGTGTTTTATCAAGTGCAAAGTCAATGCAGCCATCTTCCAGGAGATTTTGGAGCACTTTATGCTTCCATCTGCTGACAAGCTTTATGGAGATGCTGATTTCCTTTTCCAGCAGGACTTTAGCACCTGCCCACAGTGCAAAAACCACTTCCAAGTGGTTTGCTGACCATGATATTACTGTGCTTTATTGGCCAGCCAATATGCCTGACCTGAATCTATGGGATATTTTCAAGAGAAAGATGAGAAACAGTCGATCCAACAATATACAGATGATCTGAAGGCTCAATAGTGCCTCAGCAGTGCCACAGGCTGATCACTTCCATGCCACACTTCACTGATGCAGTAATTTGTGCTAGGAGCAAGTCATTTGCTGTAATATGTCCTGCCGATCAAGTATTGAGTGCACAAAAGAACATACTTTAAAGAACTTGAACTTTTCTGTTTTGCAAATCCATTTTTTGATTGATCTTAGGAAATATTCTAATATTTTGAAATACTGGATTTTGGACTTTCATGAGCTGTACGCTCTAATCATCAAAATTTAAAAAAAAAAAAAACTTTTGAAATGTTTTACTTTACATGTAGGGAATCTAGAATATATGAAAGTTTCATTTTTAAAAATAATTTATAATAAAAAAATGAACTTTTTGATGATATTCTAATTATATGACCAGCACCTGTATATATTAAGTTCAAGGTCATTACATAGGTTTTTAAATGACAAAACACTCACTTGCACATATTTGAGAATCGGAATATCAGATAGTTGATGACATGGTGAGAAAAGCAATACATCTGTCATACAGTGTGGCCGGCTGGCCGTGGTGTGTCACGTGACAACCATGGTGCGTCGTCTAAAACTACAGTCGCCTTAACTCTGGGAGGTCAGCCAGAAAAAATTTTAAACTTATGTGTGAAAGGGTTATTTTAATTTTAATTAAATTTAATTCAAAATTGAATCTAATTTTATCCCAACATCCATTTTCAAATAAAGTCGTTGGGTGACAGTTGTTGTCAACTCGTGTAGTGTGTAACCTCCTGTTGTGGATCATTTACGTAGTGTGAACACCACAATGACTTCAAGACTCCACAGCCAGTCATATAGTCTGAACAGCACAGCGATCTGCCGACGTTTAAAGTCCTGTAGTGTAAACTTGGCTTAAAGGATGATCTTATAGTTAGGGGTCCAAGCCATGATATTAATGTTGCCCACTAGAGGGAGCCACAGGATAAGGAATCATTTAAGCCCAATCCTTTTCCATCTGTTTCCATCCATTGGAATTGAAATAAATGTATTTAGTTCAGTTGTTTAACTATGGTGTACTGACAGTAAATCTGTGAAATACTTATAGATAATTAAATATTTATTGCTTTTAGACCCCAATAAAACACATTTTTCAAGTTGCCAGATACAGTTAAATATAATGCTGTCCATTTAAAATGAAGAGACAATTTTACGTCTTTTTTACTATAATTCAAAATTTCTATAAAGACATTTATTGTTGTGGTATGAATAATAAAACAAGCATTTGTGTGTTAAACTGCATGCATAAGGTAAAAAAAAATGAAAAGGGCCTTAAGATAAATACTTCAGATTTTGAGCTGCAAATTATCTTCAAAAGAGAAAAAGCTAAAGGCACAAGAGAAAAAAAAAATGTCAGCATGACATCAGAGCGAGTCGTACTACACTCGGACACATTTCTAACTGGCACGAATCTCACGGATGATTGGTTCAGCGCAGATTTTGCTCACCTCAAATGAGCCTAGTAGGCTTGTTCGAGATGAATGGGAACTGTGCAGACCGATCTGCGTATGACATCAAAGTACCACAAGGGCGATTCAAAAGCATAAGGAATCGTTTGCTCTCCTATCGCTCTCGTGGTACTTTGCCCTGCAAACAAGCCAACATTGAGAATTTGCTTATTTGCAAAACGTTGGCCCCTTAGCTCTGGCCCTGGACAGGGCAGCCCTCACTTAGCCTCCAGGAAGCCTTAGTGCTGTTTTATTGAAAATAATAAAGTTTGAAGTCACCGTTATGAAGGTAAGAGCTTGCTTTAGCTGGGCTCTTGACCCTTGACTTCTTTATTTTAATGTTTCTCTGGCTGCTGTAACTGTGTGTTTCTGAAGCACATTTCCTATAGCAGCAACTAAAGCAAGCTCTTACCTCCATAACGGTGACTTCAAACTTTATTGTTTTCAATAAAACAGCACTAAGGCTTCCTGGAGGCTCACTGAGGGCTGCCCGTGCAGGGCCAGAGCTAAGGGGCCAATGTTTTGCCAATGAGCAAATTCCCTAAGTGGGCCCATAAAGGGCCAGTGCAGGCTTGTTTGCAGGCTGATGTCATACGCCGATCGGTCTGCACAGCGCCGATGCCTCTCGAACAAGCCTATTGTCTTCTGAGGAAATGAGCCAAAAATATTACTGATCTGGTGACACACTGATGTTTGTCCAATCAAATGCTCTGATGAGTGAGAAAGTCCCTCCCCTAAACCACCCAACACTGACAAGTAGCAAGTAGCAAATTAGCAATTCATGTTCAAGACTGTGACGTAACTAAAAACTATTGGATATTTTTAAAATGGACAAGCCCATTGACGCGCCTCACCCAAACTTCCTGTTTCAAAAGAAATACACCAACATACCACAGAAAACTGCTCATTAATCACTAATTATACGATCCAAACAGGTCACAAACTTCAGAACAAAATGAAACACTCTTTATATCTAAATTAAGCAGCAACTAGTTGCTTTAGTGCATCATAAGTTGAAATGAAACAGAGACTCACCGTGAATCATGAGCAGAAAGATCAGAGGAAGAGCAGGAGCCATTCTGACCAACATCAGCATAAAATATATCTATAATACATCATAAATCATCACTCATATACTCATAAACAGTGTATGTTCATCACTCTAAACAGCTCTTAGTGTTAGTAAGATCTTTGAACATCTGAAGATTATTAATGCTCAACATCAGTGTGTGTAAATGAACTGATCATTAGATGTACAGAAGATATTTCTCATGTCAGGAATCGTGTTATATGAGCTTCATCTATAGAAATAATCATCAGTTTTTATTTTTAAGTATGAATGTGTTTGTCTTACCGTGTTGAAGCTCATCAGATCAACAGCAACCAAATGACTGACTGTTTTAACAAAAGCACTTTAGCTTTACAGTGAAGGACTTCCTGTGGTTAACACTTTATTAATGACAGGGCTGAAAATATCAGTTTCCCTCCTCCTACATGAGAACAACACTGAACTATAACAAAAGAAAAAGAAATATATTTAAATATAGTTACTCAATATATTTAGAGAAGAGGATTGTGTAACCACTTGTCCCACTGGATATTTCACACTTATTATGAAGGTTAGTTGATGTTTTTGCTTTCAGAAAGATTCTTTTGTCTGTCGCCCCCTACTGGACATCTTTGATTATTGTGTCACGTGATTCATGCTTCTGTACAGCATTAGAGGCAAGCAGGTGATCAGAGGATTTACTGATGTGCAGAACTTAAAGGGATAGTTCACCCAAAATGAAAATTATCCCTGATCTACTCACCCTCAAGCCATCCTATGTGTATCTTCTTTCAGACGAACACAATTAGAGTTAGATTAAGAAAAAAATATCCTTGCTCTTCAAAGCTTTATAATGGAGAATCAGGAATGGCGCTCCTGATTTTGAAGTCCAAAAAAGGTGTCTTTAACTACTATGTACTTCCATTGAAATTAATAAATTGATACAATACACTTCTTGTGTATAATCATGTTTTTACATTGTACTTATATTTAAAAAAACAAAAAACAAAAAAAAAAACTGCATGTAATTACATCTGTACTTAATTTCTGTAATTATATTTATAATTACACTATTGACCCATCCTTTACACCTTAACCTGCCCTTAAACCTACCCATACCACTAAACCTGTCCCTAACCTTACCCGTATCCACATCAATAGCAGCAAAAGCGTACAATACAATATGAACACAATGATTACATTTGTTTTGAATGTAATTACAATGAGTGTATTTATTTTTGGATGTAAGTACACAGTAGTTAAGGACACCTTATATAAAGTGGGACCAAAATATCCATATTTAACACTTTATAAGCTAAAATAACTAGCTTCCGGTAGACGGCCTACATAAGTCAACTTGTGCCACAAGAGTAACTTCTGATGTGATGTATGATGCAGGATGTTGAGTGTTGTAATCTTAGACGCCTCTCGCTGTTAAAACAAATAGGGCTGGGCAACAAACTCAAGCTCCTCTTCTCTTATATTGAAATACTCCAACATTTCTCTTTAAAATTTATCATTTTAGACTTCTAATTTGTGACCAGTGTTTTGTTTTGCTCTATCCTCTGTGCTTCTGATTCGTCAGTGCATCATGCGTCAGGTCAGAGATTACTGTTTTGGCGTAAGTCGATTTGCGTAGGCCGCCTGCCGGAAGCTAGTTATTGAATTATTTTAACCACATTGCTTTGCTCCAGAAGGCCTTTATTAACCCCCTGGAGCTGTGAGGATATTATTTATGATGGATGGATGAGCTTTTTTAGAACAAAATCAGGAGCGCCATTCACTACCATAATAAAGCTTGGAAGAGTCAGGATATATTTTAATATAACTCTGACTGTGTTAGTCTGAAAGAAGATAGCTATATACACCTGGGATGGCTTGAGTGTGAGAAAATCATAGGATAATTTTCATTTTTGAGTGAACTATCCCTTTAAGACATATTTTATTAAAAAAAATATATATATATTTGACTTTTCTGTAATTCGCTAAAGTCCGGATGAGATTTAACTATGCAAAGTCCTTCAGTATCTGTTAATTGTACATCAGACTCTTTTATTTATTTATTTCCCATTAAATGACCGATTCATAATTTGTCAACAACTATCAGTATTCTATTTTGAGGAGGTTTCTTATGATCAGATGTCGTGGAGCACTATAGACTCCAAAACAAAACTGACTGCAGTTCAACATTAATAATAAATCAAGCAAGAACAACTGAAAAGCAATGAAATAATGCCCAATGTTTAACAAAAGTAACGTCACTGAATGAAGTAGTTTTAGCATTTTTCATTCTCTCAGTCTCTCTTCCAGAAATGAAATGATGAAAACAGACCAAACAGAGGAACCAGGAAATCAGAGAAGTTTCATCATGAACTCTAAATGTTTAGCTGCTTCTTTATGTATCAAGATAATTGGATTAGAACAAAACCTTTCAAAGAAAGAAAGAAAGAAAGAAAGAAACTGACAAAGCAAACAACATTTCAAAACAATTAAATTAGACACAAGCCAAGAAAAACAGACAACTTGGAAATTCTGGAACAATTAAACAATAGTGGTGAGAACAGTTTTCTACACTATAAACCTCTAAACAGAATTCAGTGACATCAGCAGTCGCTTCTACAAATGTGAGAAGATTTACTGCACAATTAATGAAATCCACTGAAAACAATTAATATTACTTTGATTTACAGTTAGGTTGACTAGATGTCGGGAAAACCTCCCCATTTTACAGCAAACTCAAACAGTCTGCAAACATACTGCAGAAAGCCTGACCATCACAGTCTGCAGGTAACCAGAGCAATTGTGCAGTAATTATTTTCACCAGCAGAAGGCGCTGCGAGCTACACTGAGTGCTTAAAGGATTAGTTCACTTCTGAATGAGAATTTCCTGATAATTTACTCACCCCCATGTCATCCAAGATGTTCATGTCTTTCTTTCTTCAGTCGAAAAGAAATTAAGGTTTTTGATGAAAACATTCCAGGATTTTTCTCCTTATAGTGGACTTCAGTGGACACCACTGTTGAAGGTCCAAATTACAGTTTCAGTGCAGCTTCAAAGGGCTTTAAATGATACCAGACAAGGAATAAGGGTCTTATCTAGCGAAACGATCTGTCATTTTCTAAAAAATTAAATGTATATGCTTTATAAACACAAATGATCGCTTCCGTCTTCCGTATTCTTCAAAAAGCTTACGCTGTATGTCCTACGCCTTCCCTATTCGAATTATGGAATGAATGCGGCGCCAGTTCCATTTTTTCCGTAAGTAGAATAGGGAAGACATACATCAGGGTCCCGGGCCATACATGTGACAGGACATCCACCCCCAGCGGGGTTCTCCTGTCCTTGACTGAAAAAACAGTGGGCAGTGCATGTTTTCTGCAGATGTAAAAAGTTTCACATAAGCCCAGCAGAACCGATCCTATATCTGTGACACTATTACAGGGTGGAAGCGCTACTCCCTGATCTTCAATGCTCTTAAATGTTTGTTGCCCCATATTAAGAACATCTATGTCAATTGCAACAGGGAAAGAGATTGAGTAACTCCTTGCCTGTGAATGACACCACAGTTGCGTTGTTCTTTCAGACTAACACATGGGTAGGGTTTTGGTCCTAAAGAGCCGCTGTCCTGCAGAGTTTAGCTCCAACTCTAATCAAACACCGAACAAGCTAACCAGGATTACTAAGGCTTTAGGCAGGTGAGTTTTTTTTCAGGTTTGGAGCTAAACTCTGCAGGACAGCGACTCTCTAGGGCCGAACTTGTCTACCTCTGGACTAACACATTTCAGCGCCAGAAGGACCGCCTTCAACTCCAAATAATTTATGTGACGCTCTTTCAGTACTGACGACCACTCCCCTCTTACAGAGCTTTCATCGCACAGAGCTACCAATCCATGTCAGGATGCATCTGTCGTCACCACTATACAAGACGATTCCCTCTGCCAACAGATCCGAGTTTCCCCAGGGGATCAGAGCTTGAACGATGACTGCTATCATCGAGGCCATAAGCCCTAGCAGCCACAGAACTGTAAGGAAACTCACTTGCCCAGCTGAAAAGGAGTCAATAGCTGCAAAAATCTGCTGCCCTCCATGCTGACAGCACAGCTGTGTTCTGCACTGAATCTATCTCTAAAGCAACATATAAAATCATCTGGCTCAGGACCAATGAACTCTTTAGAGAGATTTATTAAGAACACCAGAGCTTGAAAATGGGAGACAAGTGCTTGTGTTTGTTACACTGCTTGTTCCCTGCTGTCTGCTGAACTGCAAAGAAACTTGTACGCAATCCGCTCGGAGAAAAACCTTGGAAACTTTCTGCACCTTGTAACACCTGAGGTGCCTTGCTAAACAAAAAACTAGGATGTAGGACAAATCTTGGATAGGGTGCAAGCCCCCAATTTTCTTTGGGAGGAGGAAGTAACGGCTGTAAAATCATTTTTCCATTTTCCCCTGTGGAACCACCTGAAGGGGGAAGCGTGACCACTTGAAACATGTCATCAGAGAATTCCTCACTCCCAACAAGTGAGACAGAGTCCTCATGGCACTCAACGTCCTGATCAAAGTCAGGGGCAAATCAGGTCTTCCTTCAAAATCGGGTCTACATTAGGATCCCAAGTGATTCAAATGGCTCAAATGACTTTTAATAGGTACTCTCAGTGCCTGATTCCTATAAAATCACGTTATGATAAATGCTATTTGACCTGTTTTATAATGACTATTAATGTCTGTATTACTTATCTTATTTACTAGCATAGCATACAGATACCTGCTTAGCCTGATGGCTTAGTTTATCCAAAATAAATTGCCCAGCTGTTGAAGAAAATCACTCAACTGTCATTGCACAGTCACCAGTCAGAACTAATGATGGAGCAGAACTGTTGAAGGAGGTTTTCAAGGCTCTGCGATGGAGGAGTTACATAAGCGTTTGAGTATTCATACATTTTGTTATTATTATACAGAGTATATGAATGGTTATAGCAATGAATGCTGCATTTGTAAATTCTATTGTATGAAAAGGAATGGCAAAGTAAAACTGTTGAGAATCAGCTGAGGCTCTGTCATTTCTTAGTTTACTTTATTTAGCTCAGGAGTGTTTATTATGTGGCTGCGAGTGGGAAAGAAAGCGCACGAGATGAGACATTTCAATTGTTAAAGGGGATGTCAAATGCATTCTGACTTATAAAAGAGAAATGTCAAAAAATGAGTTGGGCATATGACAGAGTAATTCTGTGCCAAATACACTCTTTCAGGGTTCGTATTTTTTTAAGTTTTGGAAGGTTTTTTTTTTTTTTTTTTTTTTTTTTGAGTATGGTCCTGTATGATGTCATAAAGGCAGGGATTCCTTGTATGGGTACTTCTCCCGGAAATGCACACACACACACATCAACCAGAGCGAGAGCAAGAGAACGCCCATCAATGTGCTTCATCTCGGGTTACGAATGTCATCGGCAGCGCTGCACAGGACTTGCTCGAGAAAGATTTGTCATTTTGTTTTTAGACCACGAAATCAACAATGTCACCAAAGAAGTGTGTTTTTGGCTGTGAGGCAAAGATAACATCACGGATAACATCTATTCAACAGTGCTTTGATCTGCCTGCATTGACACTATTCTTTAAGAGCTGCTGTGCAGCCAAATAATGTACCAGTTATCAATGTAAAGCTGCTTTGACACAATCTACATTGTAAAAAGCGCTATATAAATAAAGGTGACTTGACTTGATCACGGCATTTCGGTGACGAATGTTTTTTAAACAAGGTTCAGTTTGACATGGGATTTGCAGATCGTTTGAAACTGGAAGATGGAGCGGTTCCAGCGATAAAAGATCCCGGTCAGGAGTCAGGACCGCAAGCGGTAAGTAAAACTGCATCAAATGTCTGTGTTGTTGGCAATCGGTGCGTGAGTGCATCTAATGCTCGTGACTCTTTAGCTCCGTTCACGGCACGCTTCCAGGAGCTTGACTGTTTTTGGAAAGAAGTGGTACAGCGTATCTGTCTTTTATAAACCTGATAAAACTAAAGACTCTTCAGAGATATGAAGGATGCAATACTACTCTATACTACTCATGATTCACATGAGATTGGCAGCAATTGTGTGTGTGCGTGTGTGTGTGTGTGTGTTATGTCCCCTTTAAGAGAATGAATTAAGAACACATTTATACATAGTTAACCAAACCATAATTTATTTTCATACTGCATGACAATTACAGTACAGCTTCAAATCTATTATTAATCAATCAATAGCTGCAATAGTCAAACAAGTAAATAATAAGCATATAAGTTTTGATTATATTTATTAGATTCATGTGCGTATATGTATTTGTATATTTTACATTTTAAAGTAAAGTAAACTAGTGGCAATGAAAGCTGACTGTGTTGTCTCCTCTCAGTGACTGCAAGAAGCTGAACAGCGTCGGCTTAGTTTGTCCTGTTCTTTTGATGATGGTGTAGGGTGTTCCAAATGAACAGTTATTGTCAGTGAAGTCCACTTCAACGGATATTCAGTGCTCAGGGAGCAGTGAACACTCAGTAGGGACCATGTCAATCAGAATGCACCTTTTGGTTGCTCATTCATCACATGGTCACACATGAACACAATCCATTACTATCTTTTACAAAAGTCACTTCACTGCAGAATGTAAACTCTATAGTGGTGTTTACACAAAGTCCTTAGTTTTTATTGGGAGTTGTGATGTGGGCGTGTCCAGTGCTGCGACAAAAGTTGAGTAAAGTTTAACTTGTGCTTTATCTTAACGTGATGTCTTACTATCGGTGCGTTCCAAACAGGATATATCGCCCTCCGAAGGGTACTTTGGAGTGAAAACAATCATGGCCGCCATATTGAAGGGTCGTTCCAAACCGAAGTGCTCAAAACTGGCCACTTCAAAGGGCCCTTCGGAATGAAGGATTTCAAAAGGTACAACTGCTGGACACTTTGGGCCCCCATGATCCTTTGCACAGGGAAGTTGTTTGACGTCACAGAATAGGTAGGAGGTTAGGAGTTTGATTTTACCTATAAATGTATATATAGTATTTTTCTATACTACTGCAATATTTATATGAGTTAGCTTTGGTACATTAATATGGTCAAAATGACATTGTACTTCAACAAAAATACTTTACAGCTTCCTTTATCAGTCCATTCAAATGTTTCACATACATAGACACAATATACATTATATTAAAAGAAAACACCGGCAGTAGCTTATAATGTTACTACATTACATGAATGCGAATTAATGCAAAGAGTAATCTAGGGGAAAAAAGATGAAGGCGCCTCCTTGATTGTCTCGTTAAGATGATGCTGAAGTGTGTTCCAAAAAAAATAGTTTTTTTGACCCCTACACCCTTCATCCCTTGGAAGCTCTCACTCCGGAGGGTAAACCCTTTGAAGGGATTAGGGCATAGGGATGAGCCCTTCCGAATGGAATGCAGGGTATGTGTGGAGGAGCATTCATTTGTTGTTAGTTCTTATAGGTTATTCACTGTTACGGGTGCACTGATGATCAATTCTGTTTTCTCTATTTCCTGTGACGGATTGTTTGTAGAAAGAGCGATTAGCGGGAGCCTACTTTCTGTTGACCGTATTGCATCGATTTCTGCTGTATAGTGTTTCCATCAAATAAAATCGAAAGTAAGCTAAGTTCACCAGTAGCTCTTTTGATGATGACCGACAGCGAACGAGTCATGAAGGACTATCCCACTATCTTGCTCATATGTTGCGACTGGATGCTGCTTCAATGTGGCTACAACAGAAATAAGATGAGGGAAACACATTTACACAAACATTACAAAAAAAAAAAAAAAACACATATAATAAATCTACAGTGCAACAGTAAAATAATTATTTCACTTTTTTATGATTTGATTACTGACAGCTAAATGACTGTTGCAACTGAAAGAAAATACTGTTTAAAATGTATTGACTGTATATTTTCTTCTTTACTGATTATAAAGAGAAGATCACATTGAGGATCTCACACTTACTGATTCTCATATTCAGAAGAGCCCGACTGGTGAACAGCAGGTCTGGGGTGGACAGTCTATGTGAAAGACACATTGACTATTAGACAGATTACCTGACATTTGAAAGCACAAACTCTGTCACATGTATAGTTTTTGATATTTTACTTACTGTGAGTGTGTTATATACATCAGAAGATCTTGACTTCGGGTCAAGAGCTGCATATGTTCCTGTGCTGGGAGAATCATTCTACAGGGAAACAGAGAGAAGGACTTACACTACAAAACAAGTGTTTTTAAATAGTTACCATGACAGTAAGTGTCCCTAACAACACATACACAAAAGTGTCCATCTAAAGCAACTCTGGACCTCGAGATCCACTTTACTGCAGAGTTTAGCTCCAACCCTAATGAAACACACCTACCTGCAACTCTGTAGTAATCCTGAAGGCACTAGCTGCATCTGAAAACCTAGGCAGCTGATTGTTGCCCCGCTGCCCTATCAGGTAATGACTTAACAGGCAGCATTTCCTCACACAGGTACCTCATGAAACTGATTTCAGACAGACTAATGATGCAGCATAACGGTTAAACGATCAACAACAAAACAGAGGGAGCTTTGGTGACAACAAAGTGAGTATTTAATTACTACAATACTAATTTCTCACTAGAAATGTCATCAAAAGTGGAAAAGGTTGGTCAAAATGTACATTTTACGCACAAACTGGTCACCAACCTCTTCATTTTTTAGCTCATCTGCCATGGAACGCAACATGCAGGATTGTGGGATATTAAAGGCATGAAGGGATACATCTGTGCTGCCTTCAAAACTCGTTCAGATGAAGGTATCTCAGGAGACAGGATGTGGAACGATCATTGGATTCGGATGTGACTCGTTACCTTCCTACTTCCGTATCCTGCCTGCAGAGGCAGCATTTTTCAGTTTCCGGACGCAGACCTTGAGTAGCTTGTTCAGGTGTGTTTGATTAGGGTTGGAGATAAACTGCAGGAAAGTGGACCTCAAGGTCCAGAGTTGATCTAAAGTGTAATCACTCCACAGTCTCTTTCTCCTCACATTTTGACTACAGCAGTAAACACACGAGTGTGATAATACACGTGTTATACATGTAGAAAGAAGATCCAACTGATTTACTGAATTATTTGATCATCTCACCTCATACTCATGTATTACAGATCTTCTGTTTTTCCTTTTCCTCTGACTGTTAAAAGACAACACAAACAAGCCATTTATTTTAATAATGTCTTATTGTATACATTTAAAAGCACATCTTATTTCTACTCTTTATTGATCAATTTTATTTACATTATAAATATGATGATGCTGATGATGATGATGATGCTGATGAATAATCTTCCAGATGCCGCTGCGATCACAATCACATTCCTACCAGCATCGTGAGGAACTGAAAGAGGAAGATCATCATGATTAACTCTCCAAACTGATGAATGATGTGAAGATACAGGAGTGTGTTAATAAAAGCTTCACCTGTGACAGTTACAGCGTCTGATCTCTGAGATCCATGTTGATTGTGAGCCTGACAGTAGAAGCGTCCACTCTGTAGTGCACTGAAACTCTGTCCAGATCCAACAGCTGAGCTTTCATTCTCCTTAAACCAGCTGAAGTTCAGAGCAGGAGGGTTTGAATCACTGCTGCAGATCAGAGTCACTGAATCTCCTGACACTATTTCACCAGATCCATTGATCAACACTGAGACGCTCCTGGGAGAGTCTAAAACAGAAAAACATATATAATCATTAACAATTACAATACATTTTAAATGTAACGTCACAGTTACTGAATCATCATAAACTCACACATGACGTTTAAAGTCACAGTATCAGAGTATTTCTCTCCATGTTTGTTTCTGGACTTGCACTTGTATTCTCCACTGTCATCAGAGCTGATCTTTGAGATGTTGTAGATTCTTCCAGATCCTACAAACGTTCCTTCTTTAAACCAGCTGATTTCTGCAGGAGGGTTTGAATCACTGCTGCAGCTCAGAGTCACTGAATCTCCTGACACTATTTCACCAGATGGACTGATGGACACTGAGACGCTCTTTGGTGCGTCTAAAAGGACAACAATTAAATCATCTCATTCAAACACAATCTCTAGTGGTTTTTATTTTTTTGTGTGTGTGTGTTTTTTTTTAAAGTACAAATGAATCTGTACTCACACATGACATTGAGCTCAACAGCAGGTGATATGAGATTGTGTCCGTGTACAGCACAGCTATATCTGCCTGCATCCTCTCTTCTGACTGACTGCAGCAGGCGTTCATTGTTTCTGTCTCTTCTCTCAGTTAATGGCTGTGAGTTTCTGTACCAGATGAATGTTGCTCTGTCAGTCAGAGTGCAGCTGCTTTTACATGTCAGACGGACTGAATCTCTCTCTGTCACTCTCTCAGGAGACTCCACCTGAAGATCTGAACACAACACACACATTATATCTAGTGCTGCTGTCATACACTGATTATTATTCAACATAATGTACAGAAGAAGAGAGAAACCTCATGAAAGTCACCTGTGACAGTAAGAGTCACCCCTGGTTTACCAATCCATTTACTATCAAGAATGTAAGTGGTGAATCTGAAATAGTACTCGTGTGAATCCTCCAGTGTCACATGACTCAGTCTGATGGTGCAGTTCTGCTGTTTATCTCCCAGATACTGAAGCCTCTGACTGTATTCAGGGTCCTCAGACAGATCTAGATACTCTCCATCCTCTTTTACATCACCTTTGGTCCAGAACACTTTCCTGATCCAATATCCAGTAGGGTATGTATAAGTGCAGCTCATTATCACTGATGAATCCTTTAGTGCACAGATGTGTGAAGGACTGTAACTCACACCCAAATCACTCCACTGGCTACAAACTCCTGAAACACACATTAAAGGGATAGTTCACATAAAAATGATTCTTCCATAACTGACCTGACATGTTAATCTTTTTTTCTTTTTCTTTTTTTTGTTGCTTTACTGACATTCACTGAAATTTGAAAAAAAAAAAAAAAAAAAAAAAAAAAAAAGGGTTTTAACAGAGGGTTCAGTAGCTTTTGAACACTGTTGATTTGTAAGGTAGCCCAAATTAACAATTTCCTTTAAGAAATGACAAACAAAAATAATATTCTCCCGCAGGAGTGACTCACCGTGAATCATGAGCAGAAACACCAGAGGAAGAGGAGGAGCCTTTATCAGTGACATCGCTACAAGAACAATAATACAGTATAACACACACACACACACACACACACACATCATGAGAAAAACAAACTTTAGGTTTAAAAATATGCAAAATACTTTAATATATTGAAAGTATGAAGCATATTCATAGAGAATATGTCCTACTGAACAGGTCAGTGGTTTCTACAACAGTATTAATCAGACTATATTCACACAGTAACCAGAGTAACTCTTACCGTGTTCTGGTGAGTCTCTCCAGCAGATGTTGAACTGATGAATTTCTCAGTTAACACGGTTTATTTTAAAATGCTTCACAAACAGAAAATGTTTCTTCCTCTTTCTTGACTCCTGCCCACACATGCAACTTTTCATCATGATCCAGTGACATTTACTGATTTCTAAGAAAAAACAAAAAAACAAAAACATTTTGCTATAAGAAATTTGTCCACCAATTTGATTGATCAGTGAATCATGCACACAGATTTATTAACATATTGGACATATTTAGTTTCATTAATGCTTGCACATATTACAGTGTTTTCCATCTGCTTACACACAAAATCTTTACTTGTCACACAATTTCTGAAACCTGACACTCAAACAGCAGAACCACACACCAAATCTGCAAAACCATACACTAATTCTTGGCCTTCGACTCATTTTTCAATTTCATAAAACACTTTTTACAAAACACAACACACAATTCTCGATGTAACACACCAAAATCTAACCTGAAATATCTTGATTTCCTTTTTCAAACGCAGCCATTGTTTCTGTCCAACTACACATGCTTGATTTATTTCTTTTCTTTCGTACTGTGTAACACTGTATTACCAACCACAAATACAGTAAATAAAATAGTTTGGTTTCAATCTTGCTTTCATGTTTACTGTGAATTTTTCAACATCTCTCTGCCAATTACTTTTAATCTTGTACAGAAATGTTCACAGGAGCTCATGAAAGAAGAGCTTTAGGTTTTGAATAACTGTGTATTTACTGTAATATCAAAAACAGAATATTATGGCAAATGTGTTTGTGTTAGAGATGTTTGTGATATTTTGAATGCAGTGCTTCATTTTGCAAGAGATGTGAGGCATTTTGCATTTTGTGTGTGCAATTCTTAGATTTGTGTGTGAAGTTTTGAAAAAAAAAAAAGAGGCAAAGTTTTGAAAATGTGTGTGTCAGCAGTTGAAAAAAACTGTAAGATTGAAGGGATGTTCAGGAATATATAAAAATTAAACTGGGTTTTTAAAACCATAAAGCCTTTCTTCCTGGAAACATTTTCTGAAGAATTACTGAGAAAGACACTCAATACAGAAACTTGACTGGATGTCGACACTTTGACCACAGACAGACAAACTATATTTTGTAATTCTAGAGAGATTTTTTTTTTTTTTTTTTTGCCTTTAGTTTATTGGTGGAAAGAATAGCATCATGAAGTGGTGGGCAGTAGAGGTGGGTGGGACAGGAAATGACTTCATCCAGAATCAGCTGACCCACACATAAGCACCAGCCCATAATGAAGAACACACAGACAGTGTCTCAATATACGTCACCGATCAAATTCTCAGCTAATGTTGCTTAATACAAAGCACCTAAAAGGACATGTTGATTGAAAAAAGAATGAGATGGGAGGAAACATTATATTTCAAAGTTTTTACATCTGCTTACAAAAATTTCCCAGGAAAGAGAGAACACAAAAGCATTGAAAGCAAAAGCACATGTCCCTTTAGGGGCTCTGTAAAACGTTAGTATTTTCATTAAACCAACATTTTTTTAACACACTTGCACAGAAATAACCACTCTCAAGCTTGAATTTGGTAAAACTGATGTGGATTTTTTATTTGGTCACAGAAAACATTTGAAATCAAAAGTTTAAATCAAATTACCAGCCTCATTTAGTCTCATCAAACACTGTGTTGTGGGTTCTTGGCTCTTTCCTTTGTATTCTTCATCTTTTAAAAGATCATATTCACTGCATTCCTGTCATCTATTTACCTGAATAATGAATAAATAACTGAGCATGATGAATTGACAGGCCTACTTTCAGAACATTAATTATTATTTGTTTCGGCCTTTGTCTTCATGATGGTCTCTATTATCATCATTTGACATGGCTGTAGATCACAGAATCCTCTTCCACAGATTCAACATTTGATCGCCTAAAGAACATAAAATAAAATAAAGAAAAAATAGAAACAATGATCAGATTGTATGACGATACAGTCATTTTAAAAGTAAAGACACCTTGTATATCATGTTACTTAAACCTCAGTGAGACACAAAGTTATTAAGAAAAATGTCCAGATTTAAAGAACTATAAATTCTCCTTTCATCACAATCATAAAAGTAACATGCAGATGAGTAGATGACAAATGTTTTATTTTGGGTGAACTGTCTCTTTAAGCTGGTTCTTCTCACCTCACAGCAGATTCAGGCTGGTGAATCCTGATATTGTCGTACTGGCTTTCGTTCTCCTCTGATCTCCTGGTCTGTTTGTTTTTGTGATGTTGTACAGTTGCGTACTGGATCTCCTCAGTATCTCTGTGATCAGAAGTGTTTCTGTCTCTTCTGGGTTTGCTGAAAGCAACAGTGGCGTACTGAGCATCGTCAAAATCAGCTGATTCAGAAACATGAACGTCTCTCCCTGTTACGTCAGAGTACAGATTGTCCTGCAATGGAAGAAAATTAATTGTCTATTATTAACATTTTGGGTCAGTTCACACAGTGTTTTTCGATTTCAGTGCACTATTTTTTCATTGTTTTCTATTGTTATGTAATATGCATAAAAATACAACCTGTCTCGCTGTTTGACATATTTAGCTAATGGTCTATTATTTTGTTTATTTCCTGGAAAGACCTTATATGAGCAATCATGCAACAGTTATATGTGTATTTTTTCTTTATAATACAATATAATATTTGCATGTTTTATAGTATTCGCCCAGTCATAGAACTGAGGAGAACACATAAAACAGGCCTTTTAGAGGGGCGAATGACCTCATTTGAGGAGGTCAATAATTTTGATAAACTTTTGATATTTGGACTTTAACTTATAAAGTAATCGTAGAACATTTATACTGCTAGACAAACTAATTGTAATCAATAAATTGATTTTTATTTTTATAACAACGTCTGCCTCCTGGGGCATTGATTTATGATGTTGAGCCCGGACAAACCCTGGAGAAGTCTTCTGTCCGAATGTGAGTATATTAAAGTGCTTATAATTTAGGTCAGATTTGACTGATTTACCTAGCCTGAGAATACAGGAGTCAAATTAAGCCTGATTTATACTTTCGCCTGGCTCCGTGAGCCTCCGCTGACTGCGCACGCTCCTCCACAAATGGACGAGGTGTTTATACTTGACATGCTCGTAGTTGTACTATTCTTTCAAACAACAGGGGGCGACTCAGAGTAATTGTCCTCTAAACCATCAGGAAGCAGCGGTGAGAATATGTAAGGTACACACGACATGTGTTCACCAAACCCACGCTACAAAAGAACCAAAGAATCGTGTAAAATCCAGTAAACCTTCAGGTTATTACTTGTTACATTAGAACAAAATATTTGGAAATGAGAAAATATGTATAAAACTAAACAACAATCTCTTTAATATTTTGTAATTTCATTAAAAACATGTTCCATGAAACACGATTGGGCAGGTTTTATTGTGAACACCTGGCAACGCTGTCCGCCGAAGCCATGATGATGTCATTTTTGCCGCACACACCCAAGCGAACTTGCCGACATGTCAAGTATAAATCAGACTTTATACACTGTAAAATATGTAAACACATGCTAGATGGATGTGTTTGACTGTTGCACTCGTGATAAAACGTTCTATAAATGCTCAAACTAGAAGAAATTAAACAATAAAAACACTTCACTAAAACTTCTGTTTTTTGTTCCACTGTATCGTTCCACTAATATGTACGGTATGGATGGCCCTGTTTAATGAGATTATTCACATGTTGAGTCTGGATGATTTACCTGTTTCACTGTGAGGTCTTCAGTTTTTGCATCTCTTCGTTTTCTCCTGTAATAAAAAACAATAAACTTAAGCGGCCTTTTAAAGACTAACTGCTTATCACATCACATGAGGCATTTCTAACAGCACTAGTCTGAAAGTGAATTACTGTACATGCACACACTCACTGTAATTGAGAATGACTTACATTATAAACAGAATGATGATGATGATGAAGAATCCTACACATGCCACTGAGATCCCCAACCAGACATGCCAACCGAGACGATGATGAACTGAAAGATGAAGAATCTGGGTTAAGATTAACTCTCAAAGCCACACAACTGTTGATAAAATAAAATCTTCACCTGTGACAGTCACAGCGTCTGATCTCTGAGATCCATGTTGATTGTGAGCCTGACAGTAGAAGCGTCCACTCTGTAGTGCACTGAAACTCTGTCCAGATCCAACAGCTGAGCTTTCATTCTCCTTAAACCAGCTGAAGTTCAGAGCAGGAGGGTTTGAATCACTGCTGCAGATCAGAGTCACTGAATCTCCTGACACTATTTCACCAGATCCATTTATCATCACTGAGACGTTCCTGGGAGAGTCTAAAACAGAAAAACATATATAATCATTAACAATTACAATAAATTTTAAATGTAACATCACAGTTACTGAATCATCATTAACTCACACATGACGTTTAAAGTCACAGCAGAGTATTTCTCTCCATGTTTGTTTCTGGACTTGCACTTGTATTCTCCACTGTCATCAGAGCTGATCTTTGAGATGTTGTAGATTCTTCCAGATCCTACAATCGTTCTTCCTTTAAACCAGCTGAAGTTCAGAGCAGGAGGGTTTGAATCACTGCTGCAGATCAGAGTCACTGAATCTCCTGACACTATTTCACCAGATGGACTGATGGACACTGAGACGCTCTTTGGAGGATCTAATAACAATTATCAGACTATTTATTTAAACTTTTTTAAATTACTAATGTGAAATAAAAATATAAAAACAGAGAATTAACATCTTATGTTTTATAATAAACTCACACATGACATTTAAAGTCACAGAGGAATATTTATCTCCATGTTTATTTCTGGATCTGCACTTGTATTCTCCACTGTCATCAGAGCTGATCTTTGAGATTCTGTAGATTCTTCCAGATCCTACAAACATTCCTCCTTTAAACCAGCTGAAGTTCAGAGCAGGAGGGTTTGAATCACTGCTGCAGCTCAGAGTCACTGAATCTCCCTCCATTATTTCACCAGATGGACTGATGGAGATCACTGGATTCTCTGGAGGATCTACAGAAGAAATATGTGATATCAAGACTCCACATGAAAAATATATTTACGTGAATAATATGTACATGGTATATGGCATTTTTTTCTATTCTTAGTAATATTCAAGCTTTTGTATGTTGATACTGTTTTCTTATCCTCTTTAGATTACATTTATTATATTGTTATGTTAATTATTCATATTCTATTCATAATTTTATTTGGCATTTAATTAATGTGTTTTATTCTTGATTCTAATTTTTAACATACTTTGGATTTGTCACAAGAGTAATTTTGCTGTGTCACACAATGACAATATATAAAGTGTTTGAACTTGAACATGCATGTACATTACAGTATGGCCTCAGAGTCAAAATATGAATATTACATATATAAACGTGACTAGTTGGATTTTGCACACATGGTCTGAGTCTAGGAAATTTACATTCAATCATCATTGACCCCACCAATGTACTTTTATTTCTGTTTTTACAGAATTTCGCATAAACAACATGAATTCTTGGATCCAACATGAATGGGGACATAAAAGTGAAGCTTGTTATTTCATAGAATCATTTTTAATCATTCTTCCATTAAAATGTATGCATTATTTGAGCTTTAAAGGTGTTTAAAATCACATATATTGTTCACATCTTGTGCTGTGCTGTTGAAACAGTATTTTAACGTTGTTTTAAT
Source organism: Ctenopharyngodon idella (assembly GCF_019924925.1). Lineage (NCBI taxonomy): Eukaryota > Metazoa > Chordata > Actinopteri > Cypriniformes > Xenocyprididae > Ctenopharyngodon > Ctenopharyngodon idella. The sequence continues at coordinate 714,967 of NC_067220.1, forward strand.
GATCAGCCCAGTTTACTTCCACTTTTAATCAAAAGGAGGGACAATGAACTCTACTGGCTTTAGAAATAAAACATCAAAGAATATACTTACATCTGATATTGAGTTGAACAGCTAGAGATCTGTAACTGTGCCCATATACACCACAGCTATATCTGCTTGTATCTTCTCTGTAAATTCGCCCGAGGTTGAGCTGGTTTCCAGTGATTCCTGTAGTTACTAGCTGTGAGTTTCTGTACCAGATGAATGTTGCTCTGTCAGTCAGATTACAGCTGCTTTTACATGTCAGACGGACTGAATCTCCCTCTGTCACTCTCTCAGGAGACTCCACCTGAAGATCTGAACACAACACACACATTATATCTAGTGCTGCTGTCATACACTGATTATTATTCAACATAATGCACAGAAGAAGAGAGAAACCTCATGAAAGTCACCTGTGACAGTAAGAGTCACTCCTGGTTTACCAATCCATTTACCATCAAGATTATAAGTGGTGAATCTGAAATAGTACATGCGTGAATCCTTCAGTGTCACATGACTCAGTCTGATGGTGCAGTTCTGCTGTTTATCTCCCAGATACTGAAGCCTCTGTCTGTATTCAGGGTCCACAGACAGATCTGGATACTCATCATTTTTCTCCTTAATATTTGTTTTGGTCCAGAACACTTTCCTGATCTGATATCCAGCAGGGTATGAATAAGTGCATCTCATTAACACTGATGAGTCCTTTAGTGCACAGATGTGTGAAGGACTGTAACTCACACTCCAATCACTCCACTGGCTACAAACTCCTGAAACACAACATTGATAAGGAAATAATGAAAATGCCCATCTATAAAAACTTTATTTTACAAAACTGGTGTTTATGTAAATGAAGAACTACACTTATGTGTAAACTCTACAGACAGACAGAAGGTGATGAAATACAGGAAGCAGAAGAATAAACGCTAAACATGAAAAACAGTTTCAGCAGTCAGCATTATGTCAGCAAAAACCTAAATAATATAATTTTGTTTGGATGCAACAAATAAATTTCAACACATTTTTAGTAGATATTTTACTGGTGATCCACTAGGGCTAACAGCAGGACTAACTTGACCAGGCTGATCAGTCACAATCTTTGTTTCTAATATTGAGTTATTATCAGTCACACAACATTTACAGGAGAGACTCACCTGAAATCATGAGCATAAAAACCAGAAGAAGAGAAGGAGCCGGTATCTGTGACATCACTGCAGAAAACTAAATCATTCACAACAGCACAACACGTCATCTTTAGCTTCAAAAACACAATAACAACTTCAGTCTATTGTACTGTAAACACTGTAAAAAATGATAAAACTACTTTAAAATCACGACTGTTAGTAGTTTTCACTGTTGAAAATCATGTAAAGACGACACTGGGCACACATGAGCTCTGGATGAAAGGTTATTATGAAAGAAAATGTTTCTCAGAAGTTTCTTCTGTGAATGGAGATTCATTAGTTATTCAGTATTCATCACTGAACAAGTGTAACTCTTACCGTGTTGTAGTTTCAGACACAGCAAACAGACTCCAGGAGAGTGAACTGCAAATGCGAGCTGAAAACTTTCTTCTGCTGTTTCTGCAATTTTTTTTCCTTCCTCTTTTTAAAGTCTATTTTAGTGACTGGCCCCATGCCAACACAGGAACAACCCAAACGAAACTACATGCAAAGAATAAAAAAGTAAAACATGATTTAAGAATGATTAAAAAAAAAAAAAAAAAAAAAAGTGTATGAATGCACGACAACAGAGCTTTCATAATAATATTCAAATGAAACTCTCAGTGTGAAGAGAATCTTCCTGTCATCATGATCAGTATTTATGAGGTTTCTGAATAGTCAGTGTTTGAAGAGGCGTGTCTGCTGAAAGAGACGCACTGCTATGATTGGCTAACACTTGCATTTGAAATAAGTAGGGCTGCCCTCGACTAAAGAATTTTCTGGTCGACTAGTAGTTGTTCATTTTAAGTGATTAGTCGACTAATCACACTTTTATTAATAAACCATGTAAATCATAATAATGAGCCTTTAATTGCCTACATAGCCATCAGTGCTCAAGCACACGCATACTGAGTGACAGTTTAACATGAAGACACCGGTGCAATCACAAAAGCGGTTCCCTTCCGTCTAACTCAACTTGTAAAATGTCATCTAAGTTTTAGTAAGAGTCACACCAATGAACCTGATTTGATCTTAGATGGAATAAGTATATTTAACAAACAAACAAACAAACAAACAAAAATAAATAAAACATGTTCCTAAAGTCAAATTTTACTGGGAATCTCTTATTGAGTTTATAGACTGGACAGAAGTCTGGCTGTTACATCAGAAGTTTTGCATTCCCAATAAGACTAAAGTTGTTTATTTTAAGATCTTGCATAAAATATTTCCTGTGAATGATACTGTGGTAAAATATATGGATGTTGACAGTTATTGCTCATTTTGTGGGAATAAGGATGAAACACTGATCCATTTATTTTTTCAGTGTGACAAAACTCAAAACTTTTGGAATAGTTTATATCTTCATGTTGTTAACACTTTGATTCTTCCAAATGCTTTCAGTTAAAAGATATAATCTGTTAATATAAAGGTACAACTAATACTCAAATGAATTACATTGTTATTATTTTTTATTTTGTTTTGGAATTTTTTTTATTTATAAGCAAAAAAAATCCCTAACTCACAGACTACTTTTTCACATTTCTTAATTGAAATTGACATTTCTCAGATCTCTTAGGTTGATTAAATACAAGAAAAGTGACAGATTCTTGAAATATGATATTTGTTTGTTTGTTTGGTAATGCCACTGATGGATAATGTTTGTGTCTGTGATGACGCTGTTTGCTTCCAGTTCCTCACACACATTCACCACTCGAACCTTCCGTAAAATAATCTTTCATTGAAGTCGGAAAGGGTGAAGCGAAATACAACGACATTCGCGGGCTTCACTGCACATGATGCTCTGTGAGAGACGCGCGCTTTGTTTGATGTTGCTGTGCGCGGTCTCGCCTGTCGGTATTTTCCTTACAAATGCTCTACTAAGGCATGTCGTTTGGAATGCAGTGGACTAATATATTTAAAATATGAGACTCACTTACAGAAGGCTGCTTTCGATTTCAAATGCTTACGCTTTGTTTGTGAAAAGTGCTCGCGCAACTGGTGATTTAATGTACTTGCGTCTCAAAATGGTTTTATGACGCAAAATTAATGTAAACAGAGCCAGTTTTGTCTTAAGGGATTAAATGGACAGGACAAACCGCATTACTGATTAGGGCTGGGTACTGACACAATTTTCACGATTCGATTTGATTACTATTCACATGCTTTCGATTCGGTTCAATTACGATCACGATTTGATTCGATTCAATATCGATTATTTTGGATGTAGTATTTAAGTTGGCAAATGGCAAATCTCTCAACTAATGATCAACTAATGCTGAGCATAATGATTGAGCTATTACACGAGACATGATACGGATTTAGGTAAGTTGTACTGTATATTTTAACATACCTTCAGATGTTTAGTCGTGTTTATTTCGCGCTGTAACTGGTATTAAAGCGGAGGAGAGGATGTTCACATGCGCTCCGTGCTGCCGTTTCTCTTTAACTGAGGCGCTAAAGCGATCTGTCACGTCACATTTAACTGCGCCAAAACGGTATTTATTTTTTGAATCTCATTATAAGATGGACGTCATTTGAAATCTGAGACTTTGCTTCATATCAAAAGTAACAAAGCACAAAGATTATTGTGATTTATTGGATGGGAGGCGCTACATATTCTGCTCATTCATCAACTGAAAATAGACTAGACTAATCGATTTAAGAGTAAGATTAAAATGAGAATCGATTAAAATCGAGAAATTAATATTTTTACCCAGCCCTATTACTTATTATATTTCAAAAGAGATCCGTGCGTGAATGCAGCTTATTAGATCTTCCGCTGTCTATGATATAACAATCAAACGACAGTAAACATGAGAAAGAAATCGTTCAGATAATCTTAAATACTGAAAGCACTCTTTGTTTTTTGCTTGTAATACATAAGCATGTGAGCATTCATACAATTAGTTATTATTATACAGAGTATATGAATGGTTATAGCAATGAATGTTGCATTTGCATATTCTATATTCTAATGACAAAGTAAAACTGTTGAGAATCAGCTGAGGCTCTGTCATTTCTTAGTTTACTTTATTTACCTCAGGTAATGTGGCTGCGAGTGGGAAAGAAAGCGCACGAGATGAGACCGCTACATTTCAGTTATTAAAGGGGATGTCTAATGCTATTCCGTGCATTCTGACTTATATCACTGATAAAGAGTTGGATTCTTATGCTAAACATGGCCAAAAGTTTAAAATGTATGACAGAGTATTTCTGTGCCAAATACACTCCTTCAGGGTTCGTATAAGTTTCAGAAAGTTTTTTTCAGGTATGGCCCTGTATGACATCATAAAGGGCGGAATTCCTTGTATGGGCACTTCTCCCGGAAATGAGCGCCACACAGCGCACAGCGGCAGCACTACACAGGGCATACTTGAGAAAGATTTGTCATTTTGTTTTTAGACCACAAAATTAAAAATGTCACCAAAGAAGTGTGTTTTTGGTTGTGAGGGAAAGATAACCTTGTTCAGCTTCCCAAAGAACCCCGTGTTAAGGGAACAGTAGAACTCGGGCAGCAACAGAGTTGTGCGAGTGTGTTTGTTAGTTCCCCACATTTCAGTGACAAATGTTTCATAAACGAGGCCCAGTTCGACGCTGGATTTGCAGATCATTTGAAACCGAAAGATAGAGCGGTTCCAGCGATAAAAGATCCCGTCAGGAGTCAAAACCGCAAGCGGTAAGTAAAACTGCATCAAATGTCTGTGTTGTTGGCAATGGTGCGTGAGTGCATCTAATGCTCGTGACTCTTTAGTTCTGTCCACGGCACGCCTCCAGGAGCTTGACTGTTTTCGGAAAGAAGCGGTACAGCTTATTGTCTTTTATAAACCTGATGAAACTAAAAACTCTTCCGAGATATGAAGGATGCAATACTACTCTATACTACCCAAGATTGACATGAGATTGGCAGAAATTGTGTGTATGTTTTATGTCCCCTTTAAGAGAATGGATTAAGAACACATTTACATAGTTAACCAAACCATAATTTAGTATATACAAACAAGTACAAACAAGTGTATAATAAGCATTTAAGTTTTGATTATATTTATTAGATTCATGTGTGTACATGTATTTATTAATTTTACATTTTTAAGCAAAGTAAATTACAATATTTGTGTTATATCATAATCTGTGTGACCCTGTTGCTTTTCTTTAGCCTGGGACACACCAAGCCAATGTCAAAAAACTAGTGGCGATGAAAGCTGACTGTGTTGTTGCCTCTCAGTGACTGCAACAAGTTGAACAGCCAGCTGATCGTTGGGTTAGTTTGTCCCGGGCTTTTGATAATGGATATTCAGTGCTCAGGGAGCAGTGAACACTCTGTAGTGACCATGTCAATCAGAATACACCTTTTGGTTGCTCATTCATCACATGGTCACACATAAACAAACCATTACTATCTTTTACAAAAGTCACTTCACTGCAGAATGTAAACTCTATAGTGGTGTTTACACAAAGTCCTTATTTTTTATTGGTAGTTGTGATGTGGGCATGTCCAGTGCTGCGACAAAAGGTGAGTAAAGTTTAACTTTTGCTTCATCTTAATGTGGTGTCTTGCTATGTGTGGAAGAGCATTAATTTGTTGTTAGTTCTTATTGGTTCAATGTCAGGTGTGCACTGGTGATCATTTCTGTTTTCTCTATTTCCTGTGGCAGATTGTTTGTAGAAAGAGCGAGTAGCAGGGACCTACTTTCTGTTGACCGTATTGCATCGATTTCTGCTGTATAGTATTTCCATCAAATAAAATCAAATGTAAGCTAAGTTCAGCAGTAGCTCTTTTGATGATGACCGACAGCGAACGAGTCATGAAGGACTATCCCACTATCTTGCTCATATGTTGAGACTGGATGCTGCTTCAATGTGGCTACAACAGAAATAAGACAAGGGAAACACATTTACACAAATGTTAAAAAAAAAACAAACACAATAAATCTACAGTATAAAGGCAAAATAATTATTTCAATTTTTTATGATTTGATTACTGACAGCTAAATGACTATTGTCTGTTGTAACTGAAAAAAAAAAAAAAAAAAAGATTAAGGATATTTTCTTCTTTACTGATTATAAAGAGAAGATTATATTGAGGATCTCACACTTACGGATTCTCATATTCAAAAGAGCCCGAATGGTGAACAGCAGGTCTGGGGTGGACAGTCTATGTGAAAGACACATTGACTATTAGACAGATTACCTGACATTTGAAAGCACAAACTCTGTCACATGTATAGTTTTTGATATTTTACTTACTGTGAGTGTGTTGTACACATCAGAAGATCTTGACTTCGGGTCAAGAGCTGCATATGTTCCTGTGCTGGGAGAATCATTCTACAGGGAAACAGAGAGAAGGACTTACACTACAAAACAAGTGTTTTTAAATAGTTACCATGACAGTAAGTGTCTCTAACAACACAGATGCAAAAGTGTCAATCTAAAGCAGGGGTCCTCAACTCTGGACCTCGAGATCCACTTTCCTGCAGAGTTTAGCTCCAACCCTAATGAAACACACCTACCTGAAACTCTGTAGTAATCCTGAAGGCACTAGCTGCATCTGAAAACCTAGGCAGCTGATTGTTGCCCTGCTGCCCTATCAGGTAATGACTTAACAGACAGCATTTACTCACACAGGTACCTCATGAAACTGAAAAACAACAGCAGAACTTTAGACCGTGCATTCCTCCCTGCCCTTGTTTTATCACGGAGGGAGATGCACACAAGTTTTGTGTTTGTTGTTTGGGAGCGGAGCATGCACAGTCAGCCCTTGAGAGTGCTGACTGCCCCATGTGTGAAGCATTTCCCATCAAAACGCTCCGCTCCTGGCTGGCCCTTTTTTCTGAAAGTGGCCAGTTTGGCGTTCCCCGCAGCTCAGGTCCCGCGGCTGCTGAGGCAGCTCGGCGTCTGCAGTCGTGGAGTTCGCAGATGGACCTGGCGGTGGGGGGTGAGATGGCTGCGGCCCCTTCTCAGCCCTCAACCGCTGGGCCCAGTGCTCAACATCGGGATCCGGAAGCCCGCTCTGCGGCTTCTTCTGCCCCGTGCAAGCCATTTGCTAGTCCGTCTGGTTCTGAGGAACTGGATGGTCTCAGCATTGACTGTGAGATGAGTGATTTGGGTGACTCGCCAGCCCAATCACCACAGTATGAGGAGCTTGTGGAGGTTCAACATTCGTGAGTCAAATTAAGTCCGAGGACTGGTTTGTCACGATAGACTTAAAGGACACGTATTTCCATATATTCATCCTTCCGGAACACAGGAAGTACCTGAGGTTCGCTTTCGGGGGCGTAGCGTACCAATATCGGGTCCTTCCATTTGGCCTAGCACTCTCTCCTCGCACATTCACAAAGTGCATGCTCTAGCACCTCTCAGACTTCAGGGAATTTGGGTGCTCAACTATATAGACGACTGGCTGGTGTTAGCTCAGTCTCAAGAACTGGCAGCACAGCATCATGATGTTGTGCTCAACCACATGAAACGCCTGGGGCTGAGAATGAATATGAAAAAGAGCATGCTAACTCCCGTCTAGAGGACGGCGTATCTAGGAGTTATATGGACTCGGTTACGATGCGGGCACAATTGTCTCCCACACGTATCACGTCAATTCTGGCGATGGTGTCCAGAATCAAGCTAGGCCAATCCATCACTGTAAAACAGTTTCAGAGACTGTTAGGGCTAATGGCAGCAGCGTCCAACGTGATACCTTTTGGCCTATTGTACATGAGACCCTTACAGTGGTGGCTCAGGACCAGAGGGTTTTCCCCGAGGGGCAACCCATTTCGTACGATCAAGTTAACGCGCAGATGCCTTCGTTCCCTGGTCACATGGAAGAAACACTGGTTCCTGTCTCAGGGCCCTGTATTGGGGGCGTCCTGTCATCACAAAATAGTTTTGACAGACGCATCCAACACTGGGTGGGGGGCGGTCATGGAAGGCCACTCTACCCAATGTCTGTGGAGCGAAAAGCATCTTTCTTGGCACATAAATTGCCAAGAGATGTTAGCGGTTTGGCTAGCCTTAAGGCATTTTCTCCCAGACCTCAGAGGCAACCATGTCCTAGTTCGGACAGACAATACGTCAGTGGTTGCCTATATAAATCACCAGGGAGGTCTGAGGTCACGCCCCTTATGCAAGCTGGTGCATCAGATCCTCCTTTGGTCTCAGGGAAAATTGAGAGCAATGTATATCCTTGGCCATCTGAATGTGGGAGCAGACGTCCTGTCGAGGCAGGGGCTGAGGCCCGGGGAATGGAGACTGCACCCCGAGACGGTGCAGCTCATTTGGAGGAAGTTCGGATAGGCCCAGGTGGATCTCTTTGCGAGCCAAGAGAACTTGCACTGTCCTCTGTGATTTTCCCTTGCTCATCCAGCTCCCCTGGGTCTGGACGCTATGGTACAACCGTGGCCGAGGCTGCGGCTGTACGCATTTCCCCTGATCGCTCTGCTTCCGGGAGTTCTAGAGAGAGCTCGGCAGGACGGGGTTAGGCTGCTTCTAGTAGCCCCGTGAGGCCATATCGATGGCATATGAGGTGCGTGGTTTGTCTTCACCTCTGCCTCTTATGGCCCATTCCACACGGAATATGGCATCGTCTTTTGTACTATGGTCGGGGGCCTCCCTCCAAGATATTTGTGATGCAGCGGGTTGGTCTTCCCCACACACTTTCATAAGGTTCTATAGTTTGGACCTGCTGGCCACGCCTGGTTCTCAGGTGCTTATGTCCTAGATTGTGCCATTTCTGCTTCACATCAGGACAGGCATTCTGTCAGTATGGCGACATGGGTATTCGTTCCCCAAAGCGTTGCCATGGCAACGCAGCGCGAGTTCCCTCGAAAGTAGCTGAAACAGCTGTGTTTGCCGGCTCCTTTATAGTTGTACACGTCTGAAGGTATTCACCAAAGCATTGCAATGGCGACGCAGCGTCTCGTCCCCCTCTCAGGGAACCATGGTTACATGAGTAACCTGAGACATTTCTCGCTAGAAATGTTGGAGCTAAACTCTGCAGGACAGTGGATCTCGAGGTCCAGAGTTGAGAACCCCTGATCTAAAGTGTAATCACTCCATGGTCTCTTTCTTCTCACATTTTGACTACAGCAGTAAAAAAACATGAGTGTGATAATACATGTACATGTAGAAAGAAGCTCTAATTGATTTATTGAATTATTCGATCATCTCACCTCATACTCGTGTATTACAGATCTTCTGTTTTTCCTTTTCTTCTGACTGATAAAGGGAAGCACAAACAAGCCATTTCTTTTAATAATGTCCTTTTGTAATTATTTAAAAGCACATTATATCCCTACTCTTTATTGATCGATTTTATTTACATTATAAATATGATGATGCTGATGATGACGATGATGATGATGAATAATCCTCCAGATGCCGCTGTGATTACAATCACATTCCTACCAGCACCGTGAGGAACTGAAAGAGGAAGATCATCATGATTAACTCTCCAAACTGATGAATGATGTGAAGATACAGGAGTGTGTTAATAAAAGCTTCACCTGTGACAGTTACAGCGTCTGATCTCTGAGATCCATGTTGATTGTGAGCCTGACAGTAGAAGCGTCCACTCTGTAGTGCACTGAAACTCTGTCCAGATCCAACAGCTGAGCTTTCATTCTCCTTAAACCAGCTGAAGTTCAGAGCAGGAGGGTTTGAATCACTGCTGCAGATCAGAGTCACTGAATCTCCTGACACTATTTCACCAGAGATGGACACTAAGACATTCTTTGGAGGGTCTAATACAGAAAACACAATCAATTTTTAGAGGACAATGTTTAGAGGATTTAATGTAAAAGTTACTGAATCATCATTAACTCACACATGACATTTAAAGTCACAGCATCAGAGTATTTCTCTCGATGTTCATTGATGGATCTGCACTTGTATTTTCCACTGTTATCAGAGCTGATCTTTGAGATGTTGTAGATTCTTCCAGATCCTACAAACGTTCTTCCTTTCAACCAGCTGAAGTTCAGAGCAGGAGGGTTTGAATCACTGCTGCAGATCAGAGTCACTGAATCTCCTGACACTATTTCACCAGATGGACTGATGGACACTGAGACGTTCCTGGGAGGATCTGAAATAGACAAAAGAAATTGGTTATGTTTTGATATTGTTTATCCACTACTTTGTTTGTTACTACGGTTACTGAATCATCATTTACTCACACATGACATTTAGAGTCACAGCATTAGAGTATTTCTCTTCAAGTTCATAGGTGGACTTGCACTTGTATTCTCCACTGTCATCAGAGCTGATCTTTGAGATGTTGTATGTTTGTCCTGATTTCAGATATGTTGTTCCTTTAAACCAGCTGAAGTTCAGAGCAGGAGGGTTTGAATCACTGCTGCAGATCAGAGTCACTGAATCTCCCTCCCAAATCTGACCAGACTGAATGATGGAGACTGAGATGCTCCTGGGAGGATCTAAAACAGAGAAACATAGATCTCATTAACAATCACTATAAAGCTGCCTTCACAGACTCTGTTTAGAGGATTTAATGTCAAAGTTACTGAATCATCATTAACTCACACATGATGTTTACAGTCACAGTATCAGAGTATTTCACTCCATGTTTATTTTTGGATCTGCACTTGTATTCTCCACTGTCATCAGAGCTGATCTTTGAGATGTTGAAGATTCTTCCAGATCCTACAAACTTTCTTCCTTTAAACCATCTGATTTCTGCAGGAGGGTTTGAATCACTGCTGCAGATCAGAGTCACTGAATCTCCTGCCCAAATCTGACCAGAATGAATAATGGAGACTGAAACTCTCCTGGGAGGATCTAAAAGACAAAAGAAATTGGTTTTGTTTTGACATTGTTAATCCACTACTTTGTTTGTTACTACGGTTACTGAATCATCATTAACTCACACATGACGTTTAAAGTCACAGCATCAGAGTATTTCTCTCCATGTTCATTGATGGACTTGCACTTGTATTCTCCACTGTCATCAGAGCTGATCTTTGAGATGCTGTAGATTCTTCCAGATCCTACAAACGTTCCTCCTTTAAACCAGCTGATTTCTGCAGGAGGGTTTGAATCACTGCTGCAGATCAGAGTCACTGAATCTCCTGACACTGTTTCACCAGATGGACTGATGGAGATCACTGGATTCTCTGGAGGATCTACAGGAGAAATATTTAAAATGTTATTGTCAATCCCCAATTCATCACTAATGGCATCAAAGTGTCAAGAAAAAAGTTGTAGCTTTTACATGGATATTGGATATGTGAACATGGTCATGGGTTGCCTGACCATGATTAATTTTTACACTAACTCTGATTCAATTAATCTCAAATATGTTCAGACACTATTCTAATCAAAATGTTTGGAGATTATATGACTGTAGATGTGACTGTGTGCAACAGAAAGTGTCAAAGCTATTAATACAAAGAAAAACCTACAACATTTTGCCCTCATACTTTATATTTATGAAACCTTAAAAAAAGGACATACAGTAAATAAAATACATACATCTGATATTGAGTTGAACAGCAGGAGAGGTGTAACTGTGTCCATATACACCACAGCTATATCTGCCTGTATCTTCTCTGCTGACTCTCCAGAGGATGAGCTGGTTTCCAGTGATTCCTGTAGTTACTAGCTGTGAGTTTCTGTACCAGATGAATGTTGCTCTGTCAGTCAGAGTGCAGCTGCTTTTACATGTCAGACGGACTGAATCTCTCTCTGTCACTCTCTCAGGAGACTCCACCTGAAGATCTGAACACAACACACACATTATATCTAGTGCTGCTGTCATACACTGATTATTATTCAACATAATGCACAGAAGAAGAGAGAAACCTCATGAAAGTCACCTGTGACAGCAAGAGTCACTCCTGGTTTACCAATCCATTTCACATCTTTATCAGTGATGAATCTGAAATAGTACTTGTGTGAATCATTCAGTGTCACATGACTCAGTCTGATGGTGCAGATCTGCTGTTTATCTCCCAGATACTGAAGCCTCTGTCTGTATTCAGGGTCCTTAGACAGATCTAGAAACTCTCCATCCTCTTTTACATCAACTTTGGTCCAGAGTACTTTCTTGATCTGATATCCAGCAGGGTATGTATAAGTGCAGTTCATTATCACTGATGAATCCTTTAGTGCACAGATGTGTGAAGGACTGTAACTCACATGCCACTGGCTATAAACTCCTGAAACACAAATTAAATGGATTGTTCACCATAGTTTTTATTTGTTTTTGTTTTCTTTAGCTTTACTGATGTTCACTGAAATTTGTTTGTGAAAAGGGTTTTAACAGAAGGTTCAGTAACTGATGGAATAAGATTAATTCCAAAATTAACAAATTTCTTTGAGAAGTGACTTAAAAAAAAAATTCTCCAGCAGGAGCAACTCACCTTGAATCATGAGCAGAAACACCAGAGGAAGAGGATAAGCCATTATCAGTGACATCGCTACAATAGTACACACACACACATCATGAGAAAAACACATTGTATTTAAAAATATGTAAAATTCTTTAAAATATTGTAAATATAAAACATATTTAGTGAGAATATGTCATAGTGGTTTCTACAACAGTATTAATCAGACTATATTCACACAGTAACCAGAGTAACTCTTACCGTGTTCTGGTGAGTCTCTCCAGCAGACGATAAACTGATGAATTTCTCAGTTAACACTGTTTATTTTAAAATGTTTCACAAACAGAAAATGATTCTTCCTCCTTCCCCACTCCTGCCCACATAAGTAACATTAGACAACTTTTCATCATGATCCAGTGAGTTACTGATTTCAAAAAAAAAAAAAAAAAAAAAAAGTCCCAAAGCATTTTGCTATAAGAAATTGGCCACCACTCTGATTGATCAGTAAATCATTCACACAGATTTATTAACATATAGGGCATATTTAGTTTCACTAATGCTTTGAACACATTAAGATTGAAGGGATGTTCAGGAATACATCACATAGAAAAATAAAACTGGGTTTTTAAAACCATAAAACCTTTCTTCCTGGAAACATTTTCTGAAGAATTATTGAGCAAGATTCTAAGTACAGGAACTTATATTGAGGAAGACTGGATGTCTTCACTTTGACCGCAGACAGACAAGTTATATTTTGAAATCCTTGAGATTTTATTTTGCTTTCAGTTAATTGGTGAAAAGAATAGCGACAGGAAGTGGTGGCGAGTAGAGGTGGGTGGGACAGGAAATGAACTGATCCAGAATCAGCTGACCCACACATAAGCACCAGCCCGTAATGAATCAGAGCACATGTACGACCCACAGACAGTGTCTCAATATACGTCACTGATCAAAATTAATTCTCAGTTAATGTTGCTTATTATGGAGCCCCTAAAAGGACATGCTGACTGAAAAAGAATGAGATGGGAGGAAACATTATATTTCAAAGCTTTTACATCTGCTTACAAAAAATTCCCAGGAAAGAGAGAACACAAAAGCACTGAAGCATAATTTTTCATACTTTTTTTTCATCACATGTCCATAAAACATCAGTATATTCAAACTCATACAACCAACATTTTTTTAAAACCAGCATTTTTTAACACTCATACAAGCTTGAATTTGATAAAACCGATATGATTTTTTTATTTGGTCACAGAAAACATTTGAAATCAAAAGTTTAAATCGAATTACCAGCCAGTGACATCACAAAAGGTTTTCTAGTCTCATCAAACACTGTGTTGTGGGTTCTTGGCTCTTTCCTTTGTATTCTTCATCTTTTAAAAAATCATATTCACTGCATTCCTGTCATCTATTTACCTGAATAATGAATAATAAATAACTGAGCATGCTACATTCACAGGTCTACTTTCAGAACATTAATTATTATTTGTTTTGGTCTTTGTCTTCATGATGGTCTCTATTATCATCATTTGACACAGCTGTAGATCACAGAAGCCTCTTCCACAGATTCAACATTTGATCGCCTAAAGAACATAAAAAAAAAAAGAAAGAAAAAATAGAAACAATGATCAGATTTTATGACGATACAGTCATTTTAAAAGTAAAGACACCTTGTATATCATGTTACTTAAACCTCAGTGAGACACAAAGTTATTAAGAAAAATGTCCAGATTTAAAGGACTATAAATTCTCCTTTCATCACAATCATAAAAGTAACATGCGGATGAGTAGATGACAAATGTTTTATTTTGGGTGAACTGTCTCTTTAAGCTGGTTCTTCTCACCTCACAGCAGATTCAGGCTGGTGAATCCTGATATTGTCGTACTGGCTTTCGTTCTCCTCTGATCTCTTGGTCTGTTTGTTTTTGTGATGTTGTACAGTTGCGTACTGGATCTCCTCAGAATCTCTGCGATCAGGAGTGTTTCTGTCTCTTCTGGATTTTCTGGAAGTAACAGTGGCGTACTGAGCGTCGTCAAAATCAGCTGATTCAGAAACATGAACGTCTCTCCCTGTTACGTCAGAGTACAGATTGTCCTGCAACAGAAGAAAATTAATTATTGTTTATTATTCACATTTAGGGTTCACATAGTGTTTTTTTTTCTTTCCATTTCAGTGTGCTACTTTTCCATTGTTATGCATAAGAAAACAAATACCCTGCCTCATTGTTTGACATATTTAGATAATGGTTTATTATTTTGTTTATTTCCATATATTTTACATTTTATATGTATTTTCTTTATAATACAATGAATACAACATTTGTATGATGTTTTATAGTATTCGCCCAGTCATAGAATGGAAAATACATAAAATTTGACTTTTTTAAAGGGGCGTTCCCAATTTGAATGACCTCATTTTTAAAGAAGTCAATAATTTAACTTTCAGTATTTGTGACGACAGTGACATCAGATGCTGCTTTATGACCACCCTTTAACTTATAAAGTAATCATAGAACATTTATACTGCTAGACAAACTAATTGTAATCAATAAAGTGATTTTTATTTTTATAACAACGTCTGCCTCCCGGGGCATTGATTTATGACGTTGAGCCCAGACAAACCCTGGAGAAGTCTTCTGTCTGATTGTGAGTATATTAAAGTGCTTATAATTTAGGTCAGATTTGACTGATTTACCTAGCCTAGTCAAATTAAGCCTGATTTATGAGGTGTTTATACTTGACACGCTCACTGTTGTACTATTCTTTGAAACGACAGGGGGCGACTCAGAGTAATTGTTCTCTAAACCATCAGGAAGCAGCGGTGAGAAGATGTAAGGTACACACATGACATATACACTTCACCAAACACACCCTACAAAAGAACTAAAGAATCGTGTAAAATCCAGTAAACCTTCAGGTTATTACTTGTTACATTAGAACAAAATATATGGAAATGAGATCATATGTAAAAAAAACTAAATTAAACAACAATCTCTTAAATATTTTGTAATTTCATTAAACATTTTTAATTTCAGGAACATTTTTATTAAACATGGACCTTTATTTTTATTAAAAAGGTGTATTTCAGCAATTGTAGGCTCATTTTGTCAATGTATGAAATTAATTTTGACAAGCGCACACTGGGTGCCTGTGAGATTCTGGTACAGACACACCTGCTCGGCCAGAATCACCTCAAAGTCGAGCATCTTTGGATAGGGGGCCGTGCGCAAAATTACAAAAAAATGCTGTGCACACCGCCACGCGAATTTGGTTCGCGCACTTCTGCCGACAGTGTTGCCAAGGTTTTTCCGCTGAATTGGGCTACTTTAACACTGTTGCCGCAGGTTGTTTTTTCATGTCCGCGGGTTGACGCGACCCCAAATAACATGATATTTAGCCCCTGGAATGAGAATTTTTACCAGGGGAATCCCACCAAAAAATGCAGATTTTATCCCCCAGAACACGATATTTACCGGCGGGGGACCCCCTGAAATAGCTAGTTTTTGGCTAGTTTCGAGTAGCAATTGGGCAGGTTTTATTGTGAACACCTGGCAACCCTGTCTGCCAAAGCTTTGATGATGTTATTTTTGCCACGCACACCCAAGCGAACTTGCAGACGCATCAAGTATAAATCAAACTTTATACACTGTAAACAATACGTAAACACATGCTAGATGGATGTGTTTGACTGTTGCACTCGTGATAAAACGTTCTATAAATGCTCAAACTAGAAGAAATCAAACATTAATAAAAACACTTCACTAAAACTTCTGTTTTTTGTTCCACTGTATCGTTCCACTAATATGTACGGTATGGATGGCCCTGTTTAATGAGATTATTCACATGTTGAGTCTGGATGATTTACCTGTTTCACTGTGAGGTCTTCAGTTTTTGCATCTCTTCGTTTTCTCCTGTAATAACAGACAATAAACTTAAGCGGCCTTTTAAAGACTAACTGCTTATCACATCACATGAGGCATTTCTAACAGCACTAGTCTGAAAGTGAATTACTGTACATGCACACACTCACTGTAATTGAGAATGACTTACATTATAAACAGAATGATGAAGATGATGAAGAATCCTACACATGCCACTGAGATCCCCAACCAGACATGCCAACCGAGACGATGATGAACTGAAAGATGAAGAATCTGGGTTAAGATTAACTCTCAAAGCCACACAACTGTTGATAAAATAAAAGCTTCACCTGTGACAGTCACAGCGTCTGATCTCTGAGATCCATGTTGATTGTGAGCCTGACAGTAGAAGCGTCCACTCTGTAGTGCACTGAAACTCTGTCCAGATCCAACAGCTGAGCTTTCATTCTCCTTAAACCAGCTGAAGTTCAGAGCAGGAGGGTTTGAATCACTGCTGCAGATCAGAGTCACTGAATCTCCTGACACTATTTCACCAGATCCATTTATCAACACTGAGACGTTCCTGGGAGGATCTAAAACAGAAAAAAGAAAAGAAAAAACAAACAAACAAAAAAAAACAGAAAGAAAACATATATAATCATTAACAGTTACAATAAATTTGAAATGTAACGTCACAGTTACTAAATCATCATTAACTCAGACATGACATTTAAAGTCACAGCATCAGAGTATTTCTCTCCATGTTCATTGATGGACTTGCACTTGTATTCTCCACTGTCATCAGAGCTGATCTTTGAGATGCTGTAGATTCTTCCAGATCCTACAAATGTTCTTCTGTTAAAATGTATGCATTATTTGAGCTTTAAAGGTGTTTAAAATACACATATATTGTTCACATCTTGTGCTGTGCTGTTGAAACAGTATTTTAACGTTGTTTTAATGATAAGCCCAGTTTACTTCCACTTTTAAACAAAAGGAGGGACAAATGAACTCTACTGGCTTTAGAAATAAAACTTCAAAGAATATACTTACATCTGATATTGAGTTGAACAGCAGGAGATCTGTAACTGTGTCCATCTACACCACAGCTATATCTGCTTGTATCTTCTCTGCTGATTCGTCCGAGGCTGAGCTGGTTTCCAGTGATTCCTGTAGTTAATGGCTGTGAGTTTCTGTACCAGATGAATGTTGCTCTGTCAGTCAGAGTGCAGCTGCTGTTACATGTCAGATGGACTGAATCTCCCTCTGTCACTCTCTCAGGAGACTCCACCTGAAGATCTGAACACAACACACACATTATATCTAGTGCTGCTGTCATACACTGATTATTATTCAACATAATGTACAGAAGAAGAGAGAAACCTCATGAAAGTCACCTGTGACAGTAAGAGTCACTCCTGGTTTACCAATCCATTTACCATCAGCCTTATCAGTGATGAATCTGAAATAGTACATGCGTGAATCATTCAGTGTCACATGACTCAGTCTGATGGTGCAGTTCTGCTGTTTATCTCCCAGATACTGAAGCCTCTGACTGTATTCAGGGTCCTCAGACAGATCTAGAAACTCTCCATTATCTTTTGCATCACCTTTGGTCCAGAACACTTTCATGATCTGATATCTATTAGGGTATGTATAAGTGCAGCTCATTAACACTGATGAGTCCTTTAGTGCACAGATGTGTGAAGGACTGTAACTCACACTCCAATCACTCCACTGGCTACAAACTCCTGAAACACAACATTGACAAGAAAACAATGAAAATGCCCATCTTTAAAAACCTTCTTTTACAAAACTGGTGTTTATGTAAATGAAGAACTACACTTATGTGTAAACTCTACAGACAGACAGAAGGTGATGAAATACAGGAAGCAGAAGAGTAAACGCTAAACATGAAAAACAGTTTCAGCAGTCAGCATTATGTCAGCAAAAACCTAAATAATATAATTTTGTTTGGAAGCAACAAATACTTTTCAATATATTTTTAATAGATATTTTACTGGTGATCCACTAGGGCTAACAGCAGGACTAACTTGACCAGGCTGATCAGTCACAATCTTTGTTTCTAATATTGAGTTATTATCAGTCACACAACATTTACAGGAGAGACTCACCTGAAATCATGAGCATAAAAACCAGAAGAAGAGAAGGAGCCGGTATCTGTGACATCACTGCAGAAAACTAAATCATTCACAACAGCACAACACGTCATCTTTAGCTTCAAAAACACAATAACAACTTCAGTCTATTGTACTGTAAACGCTGTAAAAAACGATAAAACTACTTTAAAATCACGACTGTTAGTAGTTTTCCGCTGTTGAAACTCGTGTAAAGACGACACTGGGCACACATGAGCTCTGGATGTTCAGAGGTTATTATGAAGGAAAATGTTTCTCAGAAGTTTCTTCTGTGAATGGAGATTCATTAGTTATTCAATATTCATCACTGAACAAGTGTAACTCTTACCGTGTTGTAGTTTCAGACACAGCAAACAGACTCCAGGAGAGTGAACTGCAAATGTGAGCTGAAAACTTTCTTTTGCTGTTTTTGCAATTTTTTTCCTTCCTCTTTTTAAAGTCTATTTTAGTGACCTGCCCCATGCCAACACAGGAACAACCCAAAAGAAAATACATGCAAATAATGAAAAAGTAAAACATCTTTCAAGAAGAATGATTTTTTTTTTTTTTTTTTTTTTTTATGAATGCATGACAGCAGAGCTTTCATAATAATATTCAAATGAAACTCTCAGTGTGAAGAGAATCTTCCTGTCATCATGATCAGTAATTATGAGGTTTCTGAATAGTCAGTGTTTGAAGAGGCGTGTCTGCTGAAAGAGACGCACTGCTATGATTGGCTAACACTTGCATTTGAAATAAGTAGGGCTGTCCTCGACTAAAGATTTTTCTGGTTGACTAGTAGTCGTTCATTTTAATGGATTAGTCAACTAATCACACTTT
Source organism: Ctenopharyngodon idella (assembly GCF_019924925.1). Classification (NCBI taxonomy): domain Eukaryota; kingdom Metazoa; phylum Chordata; class Actinopteri; order Cypriniformes; family Xenocyprididae; genus Ctenopharyngodon; species Ctenopharyngodon idella. Next base: position 734,322 of record NC_067220.1, read on the forward strand.
CATTAATAAACCATGTAAATCATAATAATGAGCCTTTAATTGCTTACAAAGCCATCAGTGCTCAAGCACACGCATACTGAGTGACAGTTTAACATAAAGGTGTGGTGCTATCACTTGCAAAAGCGATTCCCTTCCGTCTAACTCAACTTGTAAAATGTCATCTAAGTTTTAGTAAGAGTCACAACAATGAACCTGATCTGGAAAAAAGTAAAAAGCATATTTGACAAATTCTTCAAAAAAAAAAAAAAAAAAAAAAATCTTAAAGGCAACTGAGCATCTCTTATTGATTTTATTTTTGGTAATGCCACTGATGCATGTTTCCTCTATATGTGTGTATAATGTTTTTTTTTTTTTTTTTTTTTTTTTTTCTTATTTTGTGAAACTTTAAATGAAGATTTGATGTAATTTAATTCCTGTACAGAGGGCGCTAATTAATGCAGTTTTATTTTATTTTATTTTTTTTCACATAATTTTTAAATTGATTATTAAAATCTATCTGCATACACTCATGACATAAAAGCAAGAGAAAACCTTTATTTATTCTCATTTTCTCTTGCTTTCTCTTGCGTTTGTGTGTTGTAAAGTCAAATGTTTATGTGTGTGTATGGGTGGGCGTGGGGGATTTGGGTGAAAAAAAATCTGATTGGCTAGTTTAGTTTGGTCACTTTTTCCACACATGAACAATGACATCACAGATAGTTAATGTTTAAAAACGGGCTCAAAATGAGTAAACGCTCTCTAAAACAGCTAAATTCGATTGAAACATTTGCAAAAGGACTAAAACTATTGAGTTGGGATAAAGAAATGAAGCCTCTTAATGGGTTAGTTCATCCAAAAATGAAAATAATGTAATTTATTGCTCACCCTCATGTTGTTCCACACCAGTAAGACCTTCGTTAATCTTCGGAACACAAATTAAGATATTTTTGTTGAAATCTGATGGATCAGTGGATCAGTGAGGCCTCCATGGCCAGCAATGACATTTCCTCTCTCAAGATCCATAAATGTACTAAAAACATATTTAAATCAGTTCAATATTAATATTATAAAGCGACAAGAATATTTTTGGTCTTTATTTTTATTTATTTTTTATTTTTTGGCGCACCAAAAATATTCTCGTCTCTTTATAATATTAATATTGAACCACTGTACTCACATGAACTGATTTAAATATGTTTTTAGTACATTAATGGATCTTGAGAGAGGAAATGTCATTGCTCCCTATGAAAGCCTCACGAAGCCATCGGATTTCAACAAAAAAATCTCAATTTGCGTTCCAAAGATTAACAAAGGTCTTACGGGTGTGGAACGGCATGAAGGTGAGTAATAAATGACAGAATTTTCATTTTTGGATGAACTAACCCTTTAAGAGGCTTCATTTCTCCATCCCAACTCAATAGTTTTAGTCCTTTTGCAAATGATTCAATTGAATTTAGCTGTTTTAGAGAGCGTTTACTCATTTTGAGCCCGTTTTTATCAGATCAACAAAACAATACAATAAACAAAACAATAATTATAATAATAGCTACTAATGATACCTACTGCGGCAAGTAAATATAGGGGGATACCCTGGGGGAGATACCCTGAGATAAATACCCTGAGATAAAATCCTGCAGGCGCCCCTGGTTTGATGCACTATTAAAATAATATTAATAATAAACAGAAAAAATTTCCTGGCTCTTCCAAGCTTTATAATGGCAGTGAATGGGGCTTGAGATTTTGAAGCCCAAAAAAACTGCATCCATCCATCATAAAAGTAATCCATACGGCTCCAAGGGGTTAAGAAAGGCCTTCTGAAGCGAAGCCATGAGTTTTTGTATGAAAAATATCCATATTTAAACTTTTGGTTTGAGGGTGAGTAAATCATGGAATAATTTTTATTTTTGGGCAAACTAACCTTCTAACTGGCTTTAAACTAGTTTAATAGTTTAAATTAGAGACATAAGTGGTTTGTATCGGCGGACTCTAAACTCGGACGCTCCTCACTGGATCTCACTGCGCTGTTTAGTGCTCACATAGTGGAGACAGTCAGCATAAAACTGCATTTGCTCAGAGATCGCACTACGTTGTCATTCAGGCAGATGTTCAGTGCGGCACACGGCTCAAACGAGTAGTTTTGTGGATGAATGGATTGATGGATGGATGGGTTTGTGGTTTGGATTAATGGATGGATGATTTTTTGGATGAATTGATAGTTGGATGGGTTTATGTGTGGATGAGTGGATGAATCAATTTGTGCATTAACAGATGGGGTAGGAATATGCAATTGAATTCCCATATGTAAAATAATCAGGCAACAGTAGGATGGATAGATAGAGTAACCTTGAGGATGGCCAGACTTTACCTCCACTGTCCTGAAGAGGGAGCTGTTTTTCAGATCTTACTTCTGACACTGTGTTTGGGTTTACTTATCCATGTGCATTAGGGAAGAGTAACTCTATAAACACACACACACACAGAATATCTATCCATTATATATTTAGTGTGGGAACAGGTAGTGGGAGTCGAGGTTGAAGCAGGCAGTCATGAGAACCGTCACCTCCATCAGTTTCTCAGGTATACGGTATCTGTCATTACACTAAATCAGTAAGAATTTCACTTTTTACTTTCACTTTTCAATTTTATTGATAAACAACAATTCAGCATGATAACTCTGAATCGGTCTCTGTCAGCAGTGCTTGGTCTTTCAGTGCTGTGGCTGATGGAGAACTCACTGGCTCTTACCGTCACTGGATCTGTGGGAAGCAACATCTCAGTCACCTGCAGATATCCTGAAACGTACGAGAATAACAGCAAGTACTTCTGCCAGATGAGCGACTCGATTGCTCAGAGAGATCCTCAGTGTGTTCAGACGACCCGGAGAGAGACGAGGTCTGAACGAGGGAGACTGACAAATTAAGTTATTTTTCTCACACCTTGCGATTGTGGTTTAAAATCACTTGGAACTTTAAAATGGCAATGACTAAAAACACATGAACATGATAAACTTTCATGGCATCATAACACTGCAACATCACAGCAATGTAACTGTGATAGAGAAGATAATACAACATTATGACCTTTATGCTTAAGGGTGTTTTTACACCTGTAGACTGTTTGCTTTGTTCTGAAACAGGGACTTAGTATGTTACAATGTTGCATTTTCTTCATGGTTCGGTTCGCTTTCACAAAGCAGCATTTCAAAGTGTACCAATATTTGTTTATGCAAGTCACATGCGAGTACAACTGTCATCTTATTGGTCAGAGTTTCCTCGCGTCATCAGTCAAGATGATTGACAAGTAGGGCTGGCTATCATTCAAAATTTTTCTGTATCGATACTGATACTAGATACCTGGACTTCGATACTGGTTCCTGAACAATAATTTTTCCGACATCAATTTTATTAAATCTATTTTAACAAGATTACATTACCTCAAAAAACGGCATTTATCTCACCTAATGTTATTTGCTCATTCAGTGTATTTGTGTTTTTACAATGGGGTTACAATTGTTAGGTTTGAGTTTACACACAACACAAGAAAACTTGATTTAACCCGAGCCACCGCCACCTGGTGGCCTTAGGAAAACAGTGAACAGTGGGTAACATGCATTTAAGCGGGCAAATATAAGAGAAAAATAGCAGTCATTTTGATGTGCCACACTTCGTGCAGCCAGTAGGTGGCGCTTTGACTATAACTGAATAGGGATGGGTACCAAGAACCGGTATTTTTTTTGGACCGGTATGTAATTGGGTCGATACCAGAGTACCTATAAGCTTCAGGACAAACGATACTGTTATCGATACTTGTGCTGTTGTATCTCCGTATATTACGGTGTTATTGGTGAATTAGAAGCCGCTGCTTATCAACAAAGGAGGCAACACTAGTAATATAATGAATCATTTACAAACAAAACACGCCATCTACCTCAACCAATGAGCTGTACGTCTCCATCATCTCCCAGCTCCAACTCCCCTGCCTCAGACGAAGGTAAATTTCATTATAAAATAAGTCTTTAGTTAGTACAAGTTAGGGTTGGGAATCGAATACTTGAGGTCAGGAATCAGATATTTGTTATAAAATTAAAATCGATTCCTTTGTGTGCATTTCAATATGACTTTTACACCATTCAAGCTCGAGATGACTCGCACGCTGTTTTCTGTGCTGCGCGCTTGTGTAACAGTGTCTTAAAGTGACAGCACTAATATTCCTGCTGCCGTCTAATCAAACAACAAAAGACAAAGAGAAAATTCACTCGTTCTTGACTTAGTAACTTTTGTAACTATATTTGTAATGTATATTTTGTTTATAAAGTGCAGTGTTTATACAGTTTCTGTACTCAAATGGACTTATTCTGGACTTATTGTCCCTTTTTAATTACTGAGTGTTTTACTTGTATTTAATAATGCTTAAAAATTTACGTTAGGCTAGTTGTTTTTGCTGAGGTATTTTTAAACCATATAGGCAAAGGTTCCTTGTGTAAGTGTTCTTTAGCCTGTTGATTTTTGTTCATGACTTGCTCCCTGAGAAAGCGGAGACTCCAGAATTCTCTGTTACATTCTGTTGTGCTCCTGCACATGCTATTCAAATATGTTGTGCTGTGGAATGCTGAGGAAATCTCTCTCTCTCTCTTTGAAGGACATTTTATTTTAAAAATGTGCTTTATGTGCCTTTTTCTATTTGCTTAGAGGCATTTGTAAACTGCAATGCTAATAAAACTTATAACAATAAAATAACTTAAAATTGTCAACATCTTTTCACATTATGTCTTTTTGCACCAAATTATAGAGTAGTATCGATAACAGTATCGATAACAGTATCGATAAGTATCGGTATCGATAAGCAGTATTGGTATCGATAAAATTCAAACGATATCCCATCCCTATAACTGAATATTGTCTTGTAGACGTCTTCAGGCTAGGACTATTATCAAATGTGCAGTTTGGGACAGATTAGACATGAGTTACAACAACTTCCTGTTTCATGGCGAAACATCGAGTTTTGTCAGCCTGCCACAGACATGCCCTTCAACAAAAACTCAACTTCCTGTTTCGCGTTAAGGTTTAAGGTAGGTCTAACAGTAGCCTATTCAGGTACAGGAATATGTGAAGCCATTTGCGCCAGAAACCAAAATAACTAGTCACTATTTGTGAAATTACGTCTCACAGAAAGCATTACTGATCACATTACTGCTCTGATAATCTGTGTGGATTAATTTCCTCATGCAGTCCACAAACTATACTGAATAAATGTTTACCGGAATTTCCTGCATTATAAGCGCAAAACTTGTGGGAATGAGTAAAAATAAGAGCAATACCCACATCCTGCGCTGAAATGTGAGCCCAGTGCATGCTTATTGGCCTACTGAAGGCTCAGTGAGCTTATTGTGGTTTTAATTTAGAAAAACGGGGACACATGCAAATACTATACGAATGTAGCAATCATTTCCAATGTTAACTTTTGTACAATGTTCAAAAATAATACTGCGGCAAATTCAAACACGCTCTCTCTGGATCTCCCTGCGTTGTTTAGTAGGCTAAGGGGCCTTTCACATGTCTAAGAACGCGTGGAAAACCTCCTTCTTTCCCGTGGCGTCTGTCGTTACTAAGCAATCATGATCTGCGCACTCCATGACAAAATGGGTTTCCAGCACTGAAAATTACTTGCAGTAGCTAGATTTATTTAAAAAGAGCTATCCCTGTACAGCTGTGATCAGATATTCCTCCATCTTGGCTGAGCTTTTGATGTTGCTACAGAAATGGTGACGCTGATTGGATGGTTCTTGTCACATGACCTGCAGTGTGCTTGCAGCATTCTGAAGAGTTGAGAATTTTATCTCGCTGCAGCGTAGGCACGCATAAACATTTAAAATAACGAACTTGAGCTTGCAAAAGACATGACATGCGAACGTCCACTAGCTGTGTCGAGACACACACACACACACACTATACAAATGTTGTAATGCAGCTAGAGAGGGAACCGAGGCTTCGTCGGGACAGCGTTCTTGCACAGAGAAGCACAATTACACAACATTTTAAGATGAAGAGGCTCTCTTTGGTTTTCAACTGCAGTAACTAATGTGCTCACTCACAGAATCAGACACTGCTGCTGCTTATATAACACATTATAGTGTCTAGTTTGTTGGTGCATTGGGTCGGATTGCTTTTACACCTCAAGAGTTCACCCCAGAGTTCGTTTGCAATCGGGCCAAAACCAGGCTGTCTCAGAGCGATTGTTTTGTTGTGGATCTGAATGTGAATGCTGTGTTCATATATGCCAAAATGAACCAAACCAAGGAGAAAACGCACCAGGTTCTGAAACAAACGCTCAGGTGTGAAAGCACCCTAAGTTTGGAAGAGGGTGAGTTTGACCTCCTACTACTCATTATTAAATATTATTATTAAACATAAGTTAAACTTTGTGTGAATGCAGCAAGAGTCTAACTGCTGGAAAACATACCCTCATGCTCCATCTAAAACTATTTTAAAAAGCTTTTTTTTTTTACATTGTGCTTGTGGTTTTTCAGACCTTATGTAAATTGAGACATGACATATTTGTTGAAACAAACTACTGAAACCTAAAATCTTGATGATCTGTCATCAACCCATGTTAATATTATTTTTGCAATCCCAATTTGTCTGGCATCATGGAGAAACACTGACCTTTATATTTTTTGGTGTGAACTGGCCTTTACAAGGATTGTTGAGGTGTCACCGAGACTCACATTGGTTTCAGATGGGATGTGATACAGCATCGTCTTCCTCTTACACGTCTCATTATGAGTCAGTGTGAGAACTAAATTCACACGTGTGTGGTGAATGAATGCCAGCTGAGGTTTCAATATACTGAATGATCAACTATAGTCCTTTCACTTTTGTTTTCTGTGCAGGGGATCCCCAAGAACAAACCAAAAACCACTTCCTGGAAGAACGTGGCGGTGAGGTTAAGAAACACACACACACACACACACACACACACACACACACACACACACACACACACACACTTACAGCATGTGGTTTGGCTTTTTTCAGTGAACTCATTGTGGTCTTTGCATCAACAGAGTCTCACTACAGGTTCATGATGATGGTGGCTTTGATGTGTGTTTTTGACCTGTTTTTCGTGTGTGTGTTTTGGTCTGTTTCAAGTCTGGAGACAAGACCATTACAAAGAAAGAGCCCATGGATATTTCAATTAATCGATAATTACATCTTGTTTTGATTAGGTTCTGCTCCCCACCGAATAAGGACAATATCAAACTCAGTGCAGGTGACAAGACGTTAAAATCTATAATATAGTTTTTAATATCAATATTTAATATTTTTAAAATTAGATGTTAATTTAATTTTATTTAAAGTTTTAGTCATTTTATTGTGCTTTTATCATTTTTATTAGTTGTTATTTTTTAAAATCTATTTTTACAGCATTTATTCATTTTTATTTCATTTGAGTTATTTTGTTCTGTTAATATTTTTCTCAAGTATTATTATTTTTTTTTTTTTCGCGGTTCTAGTTTTAGTTAAAACTGATGCAGTTATCTGCTTTATAATATATATATATGATCAGGCATAACATTAGAGGCTGAGAGGTGAGGTAATCAACACTGATAATCTCTTCATCATGTTAGTGGGTGGATATATTAGGCAGCAAGTGAACATTTTGTCCTCAAAGTTGATGTGTTAGAAGCAGGAAAAATGGGCAAGCGTAAGGAAAGGTGTCAGAATACACAGTGTTTTGCAGTGCCCATGCTGACCTCTGTCCACCGCCGAAAGCACCAACAGTGGGCACGTGAGCATCAGAACTGGACCACGGAGCAATGGAAGAAGGTGGCCTGGTCTGATGAAACACGCTTTCTTTTACATCACGTGGATGGCCAGGTGCGTGTGCGTCTCTTACCTGGGGAACACATGGCACCAGGATGACCTATGGGAAGAAGGCAAGCCTGGCGGAGGCAGTGTGATGCTTTGGGCAATGTTCTCATATAAAAAAAATACATTAGTAATTTAATAAAATTTAGTGTTTTTGAACCATACTATAGTAAAGGTACTACAGTAAATTGTATTAAAATACTATAGTAATTTATAGTTAACTTACCATAGAAAATGTAGTAAGTTGTCTAGTAAATACTATTGTTTTTGAAACATACTAAAGTAAAGTTACTGCAGCAACTTGAATGAATTTGTTCTATATAGTAATAGTTGTTGTGGTAAATCTACTGTAGTAATATAAACAAATTACTTTACCCAATACTGTAATAAATGTTCTACTATAGTATTGTATTCTTCAATACACTGCAGTTTACTGTAGTAAAAACTAAAGTATACTACAGTATTTATACACAGTTTACTCAAACAGAGTGAACGGACACACAACTAGAAGTGTGCAGACACACACCAGACTCAACACTCTCACAAACCTGAGGGAAGATTCTGTAGAAAGAAGAAAACGGTCTGACACACCTCATGATTCATTTATGTGAAAGACAAAAATAGAGAGAGGAAGAGAGAGTGAGAGAAACACTGACAGATCTCTTTAGGACTGGTGACGACATTAGATCTGGTAATGAACGCTTGTGAGCTTTGTTGATTGTCATCTTGTGAGAAGTTTGTGTAATTTAAAGATAAGGATAGGATAAAATGACAAGAATGAACAATAGAACAAACAACAAATAGAGCAGATGATGGATGGAACAAACAGATGAACGATGGACTGAGTCAACGACAGATGGAATGAACGAACTAGAGAATGAACATATGACAGAATGAACAAACCACAGACTGTACGAACCAGTGATAAACTGTGTGAACAGTGGAATGAATGAATGAATGATCAAATTAATGAACAAATGGTAGACAAAATTAATGACACAATGAATAAACAAATGCTGGCAGATGATGATGGATAATGATGGCATCCATCCATAAAAAAAAAATGAATCCGACTCCAGGGTATTAATAAAAGTCTGAAGTGAATCAATGCATTTGTGTAAGACAAGTGTCCTTATTTAAAACTATTTAACGAGCTTCCAGCGTGACAGCCGTTCGCATTTGATGTACGTCCAAAAAACGTTAACTTCCACACCGTAGTACACAATGACATGACGTTCTACAATGTGCCATGACGTACGCTATGTTCTAAGATAGACAGAACAATATAGGATGAATGAATAACTGTATGAACAACTGAATGAAGGAATGAATGAACAAGAGATAAACATAATGAATCAGACAGAATGAACAGATAGTTGAATGAGTGAACAACTGACAGAATAAATATCAGAATGACTGAAAAGTCAAATTATAGACAGTCTGAACAACAGACAGAACAAATGATAAAAAGAACTAACCACAGAAGACCTAATGATTGTGAACAAATAAAGGAGAGAATGACAGAATGTTTGAACTCGACCGAGGACAGACAGATTACACCAGTGTTGCCAACTGCTTTCAATAGAAAGTAGCTAAAACTGGTCCCTAAATGTCACTAAATAACATCATAATGGCGAGTTCACTGATCTGGCTAGATTTGTCACTAAGCTTTTGAAACAACTCTCAAAAGGGGTGGGGAAGTGGCTAAATCTAGTGACAAAATTGATAAATTGGCAACACTGGATTAAACATATGAAACACAGAAGTTGGATCACCCTGATTTCTTGTCTTGGTCCAGTTCTGTGCTGTGATATTTGCAGGACTGTTTGTGCTGCTGACGATCACTAAAACACAACATTTGAACTAAGTTAATTAATATAATGTATGAGCAGTTATTTGTGAATAAATAAACATTCTCTTCCTGGTTTACTCTGGTACCTCGTGGTTAGGGGTGTAAGAAAATATTGATACACGTGAATATCGTGATATTATAAGAAATGGGTCCTAGCGATTGTAAATAAAAAAAATAAATAAAAAAAAAACTGTAAAATAATGGTTTTCTATTTTAATATACTTTAAAATATAATTTATTCCTGTGATCAAAGCTGAATTTTCAGCATCATTACTTCAGTCTTCAGTGTCACAACAGCATTTATTCAAAATAGAAATTCATTATAATATTAATATGTCTTTACAATCATGTTAAATCAATTTAACACATCCTTGCTAAATTAAAGTATTAATTTATTTCAAAGAGAAAGAAAAAAAAAAAAAAAGTACTGGCCCCAAACTTTTGAACGGTAGTGTATATTGTTACAAAAGGGTTCTATTTTAAATAATATATTCAGATAGAAAACCATTATTTTAAATTGTAATCATTTCACAATATTACTGTTTTTTCTGTATTTTGTATCAAATAAATGCAGGCCTGATAAGCATAAGTGTCACGTTGCTGGCAAACAGACAAGGAAGACGAATATAGTCAGGGGTCAAATTGGGATTTGTTATGTGGGGGGGCTCTGTGGTTTCAGGCTTTCGAGGCGTGCATGTGTATGCAAAGACTACAAAATCGTATCAGCTGACAAACTAAAATATAACAAGTTGAGAGAACCCTCTGCTATGAACAATAAAATGCTGATCAAAATCATTCTATAGATGCTTGTAGTGTGCAAAGCTGCATCTGATGACAATAAAATCTTTCTGTAGGCCTGTGCCTTCTCCTTTGTGTCAGTATCAAATATAAGAGTAATGCTACCATTAAAGGAGAGAACATAAATACAAAATAAAGAGTTCGACATTAAGCCTTGTTTTGTGCTTGTCCTTTGGACAACTAAACTGGTCATTTACTTAGCTTAAAAAAGTAGCTTGTCTGGGGGGTAAAAAATAGGATTTTTTTGTGTGTTGTAAATATAATTTATTCTGAAACAAGCAACATTCTCATCAGTGTTTTATCAGCAGTGACATATTTAAATCTACATATTTTTGCTAATTTCCCTGGGGGTATTTTATTACATTTACATTACATTTACATTTACTCATTTGGCAGACGCTTTTATCCAAAGCGACTTACAAGTGAGGAATGCAACAAGCGAGTCGTCATGACGAGGCAAATAGACACAAAAAGTGCTCACAATACAAGTCTTAGGTAATGCTCAGAGTATCATAAGCTACAATAGAGAGGGATTAGAGGAAGTGAAAGGATAGGTATAATTTTTTTTTTTTTTTTTTTTTTTTTTTTTATTAAGATGAGGTTAAGTGCTCACGAAAGAGATGAGTTTTCAGCTGTCTTTTGAATATTGCCAGGGATTCTGCATTCCGGATAAAGGCAGGAAGATCATTCCACCAGCAAGGAACAGTGAACGAGAATGTCCTGGAGAGTGATTTTCGTGCCTCTCTGTGATGGTACCACAAGCCTTCGCTCCTTTAATGAGCGTAGGCTTCTGGTAGGAGTGTAGACTCGTAAGAGTGAGTGGAAGTAGGAGGGTGCAGAGCCTGTGGCAGATCTGTAAGCAAGCGTCAACGCCTTGAATTTGATGCGAGCAGCAATTGGTAGCCAGTGAAGAGAGATGAAGAGAGGCGTGACATGGGCTCTTTTGGGCTCGTTGAAGACGAGACGTGCTGCAGCGTTCTGAATCATTTGTAGAGGCCTGGCAGTCCAGCCAGAAGAGCATTGCAGTAATCAAGCCTAGAAATGACCAGGGCCTGGACCAGAAGTTGTGCATGTTCTGTTAGAAAGGGCCTGATTTTCCTGATGTTGTATAGTGCAAATCTGCATGACCGAGTGGTCTTTGCAATGTGGTCTTTGAAGGTCAGTTGGTGATCAAGGATTACTCCAAGATTTCTGGCCGAATTTGATGGGGTAATAGAAGATGTGCCTAGCTGGATGCTGAAATCATGATTTAGAGTCGGATTGGCAGGGAAGACGAGAAGCTCAGTCTTTGCCAGGTTGAGCTGTAGATGATGTTCCTTCATCCATGTCGAGATGTCCGCCAGACAGCTTGAGATTCGTGCAGCTACTGTGGGATCATCTGGTTGGAATGAAAGGAAGAGTTTTGTGTCATCAGCATAGCAATGGTAGGAGAAACCATGTGCCTGAATGATGGGACCAAGTGATGTAGTGTAAATGGAGAAGAGGAGGGGTCCAAGCACTGAACCCTGAGGAACCCCTGTGGTCAGTTGATGAGCTTTGGATACCTCCCCTCTCCAGGCAACCCTGAAAGACCTTCCTGTGAGATAGGATTCAAACCAGAGAAGTGGAATACCTGTGATGCCAAGTGATGAAAGGGTGGACAGAAGGATCTGATGATTCACCGTGTCAAAGGCAGCAGATAGATCAAGCAGAATGAGAACTGATGATTTGGAACTAGCCTTTGCAATTCGCAAGGATTCAGTAACCGACAGTAGTGCAGTCTCAGTCGAGTGGCCACTCTTGAAACCAGATTGATTGACGTCCAATTGGTTGCTCTGTGAGAGGAAAGATGACAGCTGGTTGAAAACAACTCGTTCAATTGTTTTTGCTATGAATGGTAGGAGAGAAACAGGTCTGTAACCGTCTACAAGAGACGTGCTTAATGTGGGTTTTTTAAGCAGTGGGGTTACCCGAGCCTGCTTGAATGTGTTAGGGAAAGTGCCAGTGTGGAGGAATTAATATTCCTTACATTATAATAATAATAATTCCTATAATTCCTTAATTAATAATAATAATAATAATTAACCTTTATAAAGGGCATTAGTTTATTGAACTGTTGTATGAAATTAGTGTCAATTTCAATCAAGGTGATATTCAGGAATTCAGCACTTTCGGTCGTGTGATGCTTAACTTTATCATATGTCGTAAAAAGCTAGCTATAAAAAACCCACATATTGATTTTTTATTGCAACATGATAACTGAGTTTATTTGTGTGAGCAGAGCTCATTTGTTTTGAATTCTCCTCAAGAGGTTACGTGCGCCTCAACAGCGCAATAGGCTATCGCCGCCAATATACATTACATATATTACTGTCCACTATCAATCGCCACTTAAGCTAAATGAATCATTCTCGCATTTTGGTTGTTATTGACATTTTAATCAAGCTACTTATCTGGTTAGGCATGTAAAATTCTCTTTCACATCAAAAAATCCACTTGTCCCGCAGTCCCGGACAAGCGTGTCAAGCCCTGTGTAGCTATGTGCCGGGGCTCAGCCCCGGATGGCCCCGGCCCAATTTAACCCCTGAATATAGTCCAATATGAAGTTTTATTGACAATAATTCAACGGAGTGGCGAATGGGGAGCACACAGCAGCTGCAATTTCTCACAGCAGCTGCAATAATTAAACGTATCATTTTGATGACGGATTGTAATCCAGAAAGATCCAAATGAAAATCATCAGTGACAACTGGAGATTCAGCCGTGGTCAAAAAGCAAAGGACTTTGGACTGTGGAGTGGATACAGAAATTGGAATCTACTAGCTAATAAACACTAAATACAAAGTCACGCAATGCTGATGTTGTGAGAACAAAGTATAACAATAATAATAATTTGCACAGTTTGAAGCGATTTGAGCTAAGCGATCGTTAGATTTAATCACCATTGGCAGCACGATTTATTGTAGGCTAATGCTTTTCTCCAGTTGGTCAGAACAAAAGTGGCAGACATGTTACTTACTTGTTCAGATGACATTTTCCAGTGAAAATTCCTACTTTGGTCATACTTCAAGACTACAATCTGTGATTCTGAAGTACAGTATCCACACCGGTACGGTGAAAGACAGCAATCATTAGATTCATCCACGCTGACGAGCTGTGCCGATGCACAACCCATGTAAAGATGATAATTACACATATAACTGCAATAAAGCTCCGGAGGTTGACGTCACGCAATCTAAACTCCGCCATTTTGGCAGGCCATCAGGAGAGCGCTAGAGCGGCTGTAGCATTGGTATTGATAGTGGTCAATCAATAACTTAAAACCAGACATGTTTAAACCTTACAAACCTTACTATTTCAACATGCTGGACAGCTGCTGTGCTCCAGGATGCCAGAACAGGCGGGGGAAAGCAAAGGGGGAATCATTTTATCATATTCCTAATTATCCCGATAGATGACTGAAATGGTTCACTGCAATAAAATGTGCTAACCAACACAACAAAACAACAGATGGTTGTATTTGTATTTTTTATTTGTCTTATATCTCATTGTCTCAAGTGTTGTATAAGGGTTTTTATGTTTAATAGTAACCCTAAAATGATATAAAAGAGTTTAAGATGTGTTAAATAACTGGGCTCATAGGCTATATACGAATTTTTTGTATAATGTAGCGTTACACATTATTCCACCGGTCGAACATAAAACACAATTTTCACACACATTTTCATAAAAATGTCAAAAATAATTATTGATTTTTTCAAGGGGCAACTATGACACCTCATTTGGATACTTTCATGTCTGGGAAAAATTTGGGACTAAACGGGTTAAGATTTCATGACATTTATGATGTCTACTGTATGCACAGTGATATAACATTAGCTATGCTATATACCTACAAACAAGGACAGCTAGATGCCGATTACGTTACCTAACAACACAGTTGACTTACCCTTCCAATGACGACAAAGCAGGTTTTAGCCGGCAGACTCCAAAGTTGAATATTAAATCAGAAAATTAGATTGTGTCCATTTGCACCCCTCCAGGTTTTTGTAGGCTTTTAAAGAGTCTCTGGAGTAGGACAAGGGAAAGTTGATGAGGTAGTTGTACATATCAGGATACTGCAGGTCAGAAAAGCTATCCGTTCCTTTATTTATACACGTTAAAAGCACTTCGGGGACATTATAGGGATCTGTTATGTTTAATCTATTATATTTTGCTATGTACATGTCTATGTTTTTTTTAATTAAAGTGCTCAGTGAACTCTGTTACCTTGAAACTGATGCTGGCGCCATTCATTTCATATTTGCTCCCGGGTGTCGCTGTCTGCCAGCTGGTGGTGTAAACATAGTGGGTCACGTGACTGCCGGAGCTCTATTGCAGGTTTCAAACAGAGATGGCAACTAAGAGGCACAATCTTACGGACAGCAGCTTTAACATAGATGATACCAGACAATGAACTGAACACAGGCAGGAACTTAAATACACAGAGGTAAATGACGAACAGATTGTTAGTGGCAGTAAATGAGAACAGGTAACACATGTGACTAATGAAAACAAACAAAGGACCATGACAATAAGAGACTTAAAAAACATCAAAAATAGTAATGTGTCCAAACTTTTGGCTGGTACTGTATATGAAGAAAAATCACTGAATTGTAGTCTTGAATAAATAAACTTGAATGTCTAATAGTTGAAAACTGTAAGCGTGGACATTATTTAGCAGTGCTGAGATCAGCACGGAAGTGTGTGAGTAAAGATCTTGTTACGTCACGTCTGGATCACTGCAGATGTCTCGAGGATGGAGAGACAAAAGCAGAAGTAAATACTTTTATCATACCACAAAGAAGGAAGGCAAACTATACTGTAGATTTCACTGTTTTTAGCTTTTATGAACGTGCAAAGTATATGGTACTTTTTTCAGCATGTGGAGCTTTCTAGTTGTCCTGTCCTGCATATTTACAGGTGAGTCAACATTCACTAATCTTTTGTAAGATGACGAGCATATTCATGTTCATGACTCACTCACGATATTGATTCAGTTGATCATGTGATGTCACATCATGTGTGTCTCGTTCATTTCCAGTGGTTTCTTTGAATCCTGTAACTGCTCCAGTGGGAGGGAACGCCACATTTCGGTATCATTTTCTGGCCAGTGTAAACATCAAATATTTCTGCAGAGATTCTTGTGAGGATGAGTTTATTCTCATTCGATCTAATAAAAAACAAAACCCGACTCGCACAGACAGATTCACTCTATATGATGAAGGCTCAGACTTCACTGTGACCATCACACGCCTGCAGCTTTCAGACTCTGGCACTTACATTTGTGCAGTGGACAGACTTATTAAAGACACTTACAAACATGTGACTCTACATGTATATGAGGGTAAGTTATTCACTGAATAAATTTCATCAGAGTTTTATGAGGTGTTGGGTTCATATTGTATCTGCTGTACATTTCTAATTAGTTGTCGTCTATAGTTAAATGTTACACTCTAAAAAATGCTGCATTATGGAGTGCCACCAGTGCTGCACATTTTGTATGTCTCCCTATTTCTGACACCCATTTCAGGTCTTGCAGTCTCTACTAATGAGCTCATGAGTTGAATCAGGTGAGATACATGAGGGAGACACACAAAACGTGCAGGGCTGGTGGTACTCCAGGTTTGAGAACCACTGAACTAAATTATTTTGTTTGTGTAAACAGTACTTTGTGTTCTCAGTCAGTTTAGAAATGAATCTTTAAATCGAACTGCTGAATGAGGGCTTTAAGGAATTGAAGTTATCGTTACTGGAAAAGTCATTTACCTTTCATGCTATGTAAGACTTCATTAGAAGTTGGTTCAGACTACTGTAGAAATATGAACTCCAACAGCAATACCAGTTTCCTGTTATATCAGTATATTTCATGTTTATTTCAGGACATCCACTTATTTTTCATTTTTCAATAGTATTTCCATTATCCACAGTCTCTATATCAACACCTGTTCCATCAAGTGCATCCAGTCCATCTGCAAGAACAACTAGGAACACAATAGGTAATTGCCATCCATCCATCCATCCATCCACCTTTCAGATGAACACAATCTGAGTTACATTAAGCGGGTCATATAATGCCACTTTTACAAGATGTAAAATAAATAATCTCTGATGTCCCCAGGGTGTGTATGTGAAGTTTTAGCTCAAAATACCCCACAGATAATTTTTATAGCATGTTAAATTTGTCACTTTTTGATGGTGAGCAAAAACACTCAATTTTTGTGTGTGTCCCTTTAAATGCAAATGAGCTGCTGCTCCCAAGAAGAAGGCGGAGTTTCAAGAGCTCATGTTAGCAGCTCCGATTACCTCAGACTCACTGAAAATGTCAGAAACTGTTTAGCCTTTTGTGTTCAAACCGGAGTCGGACAATGATGGAGAGACTCAAGAAGTGGCAACATGTAGAATGCAACAGGACGTTTCTGATTGTTTGTTGATGAATTTATGTTGCTGATGTGGAGTTATTAACTATCTTAAACTTAATGATTTTTATGTGATTGTATATAACTTTGCAGATGTTGTTTATGCTCTAACAGCAACATCGCACACTAACTAAAGTTAAAAAAGTGAAATCGCAATGAACCACCCCTTTAAAAAATATACTGGCTCTTCTAGGCTTTATAATGGTAGTAAGTGGGATTCGAGATTTTGAAGCCCAAAAAAGGGCATCCATCCATCATAAAAGTAATCCACATGGCTCCAGGGGGTTAATAAAGGCCTTCTGAAGCTGAGCAATGGGTTTTTGTAAGACAAATATCCATGTTTAAACTATAATAACAAGCTTCAGTTATGGTGGAAGAGTAAACTTTGCAGAGGATAGAGCAAAACAAAACACCGGTCATGAATTAGAAGTCTAAAACGAGAATTTTTAAAGAGAAATGTCAGAGAATTTTGATATAAGAGAAGTGAAGCTTGAGTTTGTTGCCCAGCCCTATTTGTTTGAGCTGTGAGAGGCATCCAAGCTTATGTTACGCCTACGTTATACGTTACGTGTGAGGTTATGCTTTCGCCATAATGACTTGCATACAGGCCGTTTGCCGGAAAAAAGTTTTAAATATGGAAATTTTTCTTACAAAAATGCATCACTTCACTTCAGAAGGCCATTATTAACCCCCTGGAGCCGTGTGAATTACTTTTATGATGCACTTTTTTGGGCTCTCATCACTCCCATTATAAAGCTTGGAAGAGCCAGAATTTTTTTTAATATATCTCTGATTGTGTTCGTCTTAAAGAAGATAGTCATATACACCTAGGATGGCTTGAGGGTGAGTAAATCATGGGATAATTTTCATTTTGGGTGAACTATCTCTTTAAATTCATTCATGTTTATATATTTTAGAGAATAATGGAAAATCCGTGACGATGCAGTCGTCTGCAGACACATCACCAGAAACCATGCATGGATCAGCACTGTCTGGTAAAAGGATAAATATAGTACTACTCGAAAATAAGATTGGAAAGAAGGAAACGTTTCTTTTTATGTGCTCATTTCTGTCCTCAGGTCCTTTGTTTTATGTCGGAGTTGGTCTTGGTATTCTCGCACTGATTTTTACAGTCGTCATCTTCATATTTATCCAGCTGAAGTATAAGCAGAAGCTGCACAATCAGACAGTCTCAACTATTCCTCTGTGCTGTTTATCAGAAACCACAACTGCACTGTGAAGAACTGCGAGATGTTTGAAATGAACTTGAATGAAACACTTTATTCATCTGTTCAAAATTCACACCAATCAAACATCACTGATCCAAACTCAGTAATCTATTCCAGAGTTAGTAAAGGACTGTAGATTAGGTAGATCTGACAAGTGCGCTTTTAATTTATATTTTAAATAGCTTTCTGTTGTTGAAAATGCTGTATACTGTCTATTGAGTATATACAGTACAGTATAGAGGTGTTCGCTAGAACATTGTTTCACATCTACATGAATGGTTTTGTACAGTAGAAGTCAACTAAATGTACTTTAAATTATGGGTCAGTATATGACAGTTAAGGTTATTTAAATGTGTGGTTAATCGATTTTGGATGCTAAAATACATTGTTGTTTTCCAGTTAAAGTGCAGAGACTACAAATAAGCCAAACATAGTCTAACTTTTGCATAGGTGACTCAAATGGGATTATTTTTCCATTTGGAGAGACTTAAGTGTACAATGCACCTGAAAAGTAAATATTAAATTATTTTATGATTTATGATTCATCATGCCCTTGAGTTACTGTAATTATCTCTGTGCTTATGTTAGGGTTATATTAGTGCTTAAAATGGTTCACCAATGCTTTTGGATGAAAATATGGGGTTGTTTCTCTTAGAACTTCACTGTATTCATTATACAGTGATCGCACGACTTATACTTGATAATCTTTATAGTTAACAGTTAACAAAATATCAAGTGGCATTTAAGAAACATGCAAGTGATTAAATGAGTGAAATTAGTTAAGATCTACAGATTCTGCAGAGTTTGCTATTTTATCTAATGCATTGACATTAACACATTTTAGGTGTGAAGTGTCTAAATACTTTCTGAGACCCCATAAAAAATAACACTGACACATTGTTCTTAGGGCTGTGGTTATATTGTTTTGACATGCACTTAATGTTTTAGAGATATTTTAGGATGTGGAAATTAAAGGGAAAGGAGAAGTTAAGCGTTGCGCCATACTGTGTGTCAGTAAGGAAGAAAAAAACGTTTGTCAGTGTTTAAGGATTTTCTTTAATCAAAAAGTGCCGTAAAACTTCATCATGTGGAACTTTATTCTTCTTCTCTGGTCTTGCATTCATATCGGTGAGTTCAAGATTTGTATGTGTGACTGTATTATGAATTCTCTGATTTTCACTGGTCTTGTATTTTTACAGCAGTATTTCTTAATACAGCAAATATGCTAATAATGGCTAATGATATTTGTGTTTCAGCTGTTGTTGTAGGAGCTCCAGATACAGTTACAGGACACAGAGGAGAGAGAGTTGAGATCAGATGCTCATATGAATCTGGATATGAATCAAATTCAAAGTATTTTTGTAAAGGCAAGTGTAGCTTTGGATTTAAAAACATCATGGTTGAATCAGGATCTGCAGCTAAAGACGAGAGATTCTCTCTGACTGACGACACGACGAACAGAGTTTTCACCGTCACCATCACTGATCTGAGAACAGAGGATGAAGGACAATACTGGTGTGCTGTGAAGAGGGGGACTTTAACTACTGATGTCTATTCAGAGATTTTGTTGCTGGTTAAACAGGGTAAGTGATTAATGTGACTTCTACTAATTTATCTATTGTAGAAATGTACTTGGAAATCAGCAGCGGATATTAGAGGTCCCGCTGTGCACACAGAAACTTGCAATTTTTTTATTAATTTAATTTATTTTAATAAAGTAATTCATACACACACATTTCTCCCTCTTTCTCTATCAATAATTCTTCCAAGTAAATGAGTAATTAATTCAAATAAGTACAGTCTTGCTCTACTTCATCTGTGTGTGTCTGATTATCTCTAACCATAATTTTTATTCTTTTGGGCCAAATTTTGTGCTGCAAACATCAATCACAGCTTTAACTTGTCAGAGCTGGTCATGGTATACCTGGTGATTGTATAAATTTTAATTCAAATTAAGTGTGCTAATGTATTAGTATAATAACTGAACTCTCGTCCATCCTTATTGTCACCCCTTTAGATAAGAAGACGACTGAAGTTTCAACTATCAGCCCATTTTTATCTACAAGCACATCAGCTCCATTGACTCCTCAAGTCCCTTTACCCCAAACTTCTTCACTTGACACAGGTAAACGTCTCCACACACCTCACTGCTTTTTCTCTCACTCATATAAACATCTTTCATTTAATCCTGTGAACCAGTTGAGTAGTTTGTTTTGTCTTTTTTTTTTTTGCGTTTTCAGGTTCATTTGGTATCATCATCGCAGGAGTTTTGGTTTTTCTCCTGATCGGTGCTGTATTGCCTATTGTGGTCGTACGAAAGAAAAAGTTGACTTGTGGTAATATTTTTCAATCTCATTTATTTCTATAGAACACTTAATAACAACACATGTTGGCCGAAGTGCTTTACATACCAGGACCTAACAAATCCTACACCTTAAGAGCATAAGACATAAGTCAATAGCAAGACATGCATACATAAATTCCACAGATTAAACACAGTTAAATGCTAGCAAAAAACATTGAGAGTGGTACAGGAACTAATATAGAGAGGCAAGTTATTCCACAGATGAGGAGTTTCAGGAATAGTTAACTTAAGACTCTGTACTGATCTTAACAGTCTAGAATGTGTGTTTCTGAAGAAGTGAAGTAATATAACTGGTTGCCAAGCCATTCAAACCCTTAAAAACAAACAATAAAATCTTGCGCTGAATTCTGACTGGGAGCCAAGGTGGGGATGCCAACTGCAAACGTGATAATAAGGCATCAGAGACATCATAATACAACACCTGACAGTAGTCCAGTCTTGACGTAATAAATGCATGCATAACAAAGACAAAAAAGGTTTTTATCTTGCAGTAGCCCTTAGTTGAAAGAAGCCACCTCTAACTTCAGTTTATATGCTTATCAAACTGTAACTCGGCATCAAAAATAACACCAAGGGTCAGATTTATTAACAGCTTGCGATAGCACAAAACCTCTTTTGGTGTTAAAAAACTACCGTCAGGATTTACTAAAGACACAAGGTAAAAAATTAGTGCTGAAAAGGCATGGACATGGTTATTTTTGCAGATAACCTTATTGCGTACTATGCATTTGTAGAAGTTTCCCTTCAGATGCAAAATTTATAGGAGGAGAGTATTTAAATGAATCACGTAACATCATTTACTAAAGTTTACGCTAGTCAATTTACTGGTATTTGCACCCCCCCCCACCCCCCCCCCCCCAAAAAAAAAGTTTTGCGCTGTTCTTGGTAGATAATGTTGGTCATTATGGAAATTATCCGGCTGCATCTGTGTTCTTTAATGTGCACATTGTCAGTAAATCACCTGCAGAACTTTACACTCCCATCGGCGGTTTTATTGGATTATAGGGTAACTGTTTAGTAAATCTGGCCCTAAGACTCCTTACTTGGCTATGTATCTTAATTTTAAAGAGGCCTAGTTGATTAATTAAACTTGTTGGGCCAAAATGATACTTTAGTTATTGATTCATTCAAGTGGAGAAAATTGTCTGCCATCTACTCCTTAATATCATTAAAACAGTCAAAGAGTGAATGTAAAGCCAAAATATCGCTGTTTTAGAGGGAGATAATGTTGAGTGTCATCTGCATAAAGGTGACAGGATATACTGTGTTTCTGAGAAATATCGGCCAAAGGAAGCATATAAATAGAGAATAAAATTGGGCCCAATATAGATCCTTGGGGAACCTCGCATTTAATAGAAGTAGAAGAGGAAGAAAAGTTTCGCAATCCAACAGAAAGCATTTTCCCTTTAAGATAAGAAGCAAACCAATTAAGAACATTCCATTGAATCCCTGCCCACAATCTTAAAGTGTTAGTTCACCCAAAAATGAAAATTATTTCATTTATTACTCACCCTCATGTCGTTCTACACCCATAAGATCTTCGTTCATCTTCAACCACTGATTCAAAGCAGTGTTTTGAAATCGGCCATCACTAGATATTGTTGAAAAATTGTCATTTTGTTTTTTTGCCTCACAAAAAAGTATTCTCATCGCTTTATAATATTAAGGTAGAACCACTGTAGTCACATGAACCATTTTAAATATGTTTTTAGTAGCTTTCTGGGCATCTGAAAGTGTTAATTATCTTGCTGGCAATAGAGGCCTCACTGAGCCATCGGATTTCATCAAAAATATCTTAATTTGTGTTCCGATGATGAACAAAGGTTTTACAGGTGTAGAACGACATGAGGGCGAGTAATTAATGAAATAACTTTTATTTTTGGGTGAACTAACCCTTTAAACGTACTATCAGGATTTCATGTAAGTAAATCTAAGATTGCACACTTTCCTGAATCAACAACCAGAGACAAATAATATGAATGATATATGAATAGGTAAAATCAGATTTACTGATGTTGCACTGTAGACACTTATATACTGTTTCAGTCCCTAATGATGGAAAAACTGCATGAAATCACATCTAATCTTTCAGATTAAAAAAATTGGAATAAAAAATTATTTTCTTTCTAAACAAAACAATTGAGACATTGACACAAAGTCCAGATTCAAGCTAACATGAAGGACTGAATTTTTCTGAGTTTTGAAACTTACGTAACATTCATCTATCACAGGTCTGGTCTCCTCCTCCACTGAAGCACTTCGTCACACATTTAGAGGAGAAGAGGTCAGGAGTCAGGATCATCTTCATTGAACATTTTCTTCATGAACTGTAGTTCTTCTCATGTAAAAGTCAAGGTTCACTTTCTTGCTCAATGATGATTAAGCAATCATTTTCTTGTTCCAATTTACAGAATGACTATGAAGGGAACCCGACTGTCCTGCCGAACTCACACACAGCTCAAAGTGATAATATTTCTGCAGCAAATGAGTTTCACAGACCTGTGAACACAGAACCAGCCAACACTGACCTCGACTACACAAATGTTACTTCTGCAGCGACAAACAGTCAGAATCTGGATCAGATCTACACAGAACTCAACGCTAGTAGACAAAGTCACATTTATCAGTGTCTTAGAGCTGATTCTGCTAGAGAAGAGTCGATCTATCACAACACTGATTGAACGATTGACTGAACACAATTGAACAATCAAAACTCGAATTTTGCTTTACGCTGGGTTCACACTACACAATATTTTTCTCCGTTGTGATAGTCACTGTGTCAGATTATGCAATTTTGATTCCTAAATTCTTGTCATGGACAAGAAACATGTAAGACTACATGTTGCTTCCCCGCAAATCATCGCTTGCCGTCTTTAACAAGAGTGATATCAAGAAGTTGTGTATGGGTGTGTTTGCTGTGTATGGAAGAGCTTCTGTGCTGCTATTGGTCAATATTAGAGATGTATCAGAACTCGTCGTGGAGGACTGAAATAAATAAGCATGCTAGTCTTTCTGTGGGGACATCATGAAGAGTCTCAGACGCAGCGTTAGTTGTCGTTCACTGTGACACACTATATGGGGTAAAACGATTGATTCTTGCTCCCCGACTCCCATTGTCATTTACGAAACACCACAACACTCTACATCAAATAGATTGTGTCTGATATTGTGTAGTCTAAACCCAGCTTTTGTTGCTTATGAATGTTGCATATAATTTGAAAAATGCTACAGCAGTCTTAATATTCTAGGTCTGATAAATATAAATGGGTGTAAATATATTTTTTCTTTTCTTTGTCGTAAACTCAAGCAGTCATTGATAGTAAACGTACTATAAAGAGCGATGTTCACTAATTAGGGAGTGGTTAATCAGGACTATCACTTAATGATTGGCTGATGACTGATGACATCACAAGAAACAAAGCTTTCTCAAACTTTTCCTACACTCTAAAAATGCAGTTGTTTCAACCCAAATATGGGTAAATTATAGACAATCCCAACCGTTGTGTTAAATTTTAAAATGATTTTTTTTTTTTACGCAATGGTTGGGTTTGTCCATATTTTACCCAAATTTGGGTAGAAACAACCCAGCATTTTTTAGACTATAATGGCTTTTCTGAGCTGACACTTTAAAGATAGTGCACATCTACTGTAACATTATGAAAAATCTTCAATGTAAATGTTGCAAATGAAAAAAAAAAAAAGTGTATATGTATTTTATATATGTATAGGAAGCACGTTTTGAATGGATGTCAATGGAGAACGATACTTTACAGCCAGGTGGTGGGCTAATGAGTTCTTGCTAACCAGCCAAACCATGACCATTCGGCAAGAACAGGGTTAGATTTGACAAATTAGCTTTTGATCGAGAATTTAAGTGACTTTTAATTGAGTTGTAAGATGTGTGGAGATGCTGTATGCGTTATACATTTCTGACATGACAACTCTCGGAGCGTTTGGCATGGTAATGGGTATGTCCAAGTTGATATGTTTGTTCTTGGTGGAATAGATCTGCTGCTGCTGCTGAGCAAGTACAGGACTTTCTACTGCCAGTACACACATGACATGCTGCTGCTGTACAATATAGCGTACATGAATTACCCGTAGCAGATCTATACAGGTGGAGCTGGGGGAGGGGGAGGGTTTCTGAAAGCGCGCCGCACTGCTAAGGCAAATGCTACGAAGTGTTTGAATGTTGAGTATGCGAACTTAATGGCTACTGAAACAGCAGGAAGCAATCAGCTGTACCCTATAGAGAATGATGTGATTGTAAGCCGATTGAGTAAAGGACCTATTAGTCTGCGCCATCTAGAGGAAGTCTCCATGTTCAGTCATGGAGGGCCGATGTCGTGCAAAGTTTAGCTCCAACCCCAGTTAAACACACCTGAAGGTAATCAAGGTCTCACTAGGCATACAATGGGTGCTTCTCAATATCCCACCTCGCTCCTCCGTCCTCCATCCTATGACCCGGAAACAGATCAAGCTCAGTATACATTCTCCTCCCCCTTCATATCTGTCACAATAATTTAAATGTATGCTTTACTTTTGAAGTTTAAATAAACTTTACATCTCACGTATTTTAACGGGGCATCATGCTTTATTAACATATTATATATATATATATATATATATATATATATATATATATATTTTTTTTTTTTTTTTTTTTTTTTTTTTTTTTAAATAACCAAACTTTAACAACACGTGGGTAGATCCCTCGAGTACAGCTGATGACGCTTTGAAGTGACGCTAAAGGGAGCGAGGATATCATTACACTTGATTCAATTCCTCCATCCTCGAGTCTTTTCCTTGCATCCTTCCCTCACATCCTGAAAGGGTGGAGCTAAGACGCGAGGAAAGGAAACAAGGATGCACAAATAAGAATTGAGAAGCACCATATAAACTTTCAGGCAGGTGTGTTGGAGTTGGTTGGAGCTAAACTCTGCAGGACAGTGGCCCTCCAGGACTGAGTTTGGAGACCCTTGATCTTGAGCAGGGGTGCCCAACCCTGTTGCTGGAGATCTACCTACCTGCAATGTTTAGCTCCAACCCTGATAAAACACACCTGAATCAGCTAAGACCTTCAGGAGCACTTTATAATTACAGACAGGTGGCAGGGTTGGAGCTGAACTCTGCAGGGAGGTAGATCTCCAGGAACAGGGTTGGACACCCCTGATCTCGAGTTTCATGACAGAACTTTGTATTTATACCAAGCTTTTTCTTTTTCTTTTTTTAAACAACTACACATGTAAATGAATTAAAACGACAAAATCCAGGTTAGTTCATCTTTCATACGTACACATAGTCTGTATTATGTCATTATGAAGTCTAAAGCAATGTCACTTTGTCATTGTCTTGTGTCTGTAGCCTCCATGATTAAATAAAGATGGAAGTGTAATGCATTGCTTTGGTTCAATTTCATGTGTTGTCCATCAGAGGTCAGTGTGGAAAGGAATCAGTTGCTGAAGCATTTTGCGCTCTCAATTTTTCACTTCAGGCAGAAAGGAATAGGATTTCTAACTGGTGTTAGCATTTTCCATTCTTGGGTACTGTACTTAAAGAGCGACTCCAGTGTCATGAAAGAGTTTTAGACCAAAAGAGATGTAAAAATATCACATTCAGTGCATTTTATAAATTGTGGAAAAACTAATGCATGGATATATACATATTTGAGGTGATTGTAGTGAATTTACTGATGAACTCGAGGGAAATGCTGTCCCACGACTGAACTGTAACTGCCAAAAGTAAAACATCACAAATATCCTGCAGAGATTGATGCGGTTAGAGATACAGAAAGGGGAAGGAGATTGCATTTAGGTTGCTGATGCAACTGTTGTTCACTCAGTACGGGAGAGAACGACAGTAATGTTTGTCACACAGAATTTGGTCTTTTATTTCAGTAAATCGCTCGTCAAAGTTCATCATGTGGGACGTTCTGCTGCTCTTTTCCAGCATCTGTACAGGTGAGTTTGAGACTCTGAGCTCTTTTACACACAGTTTGACATAATCTCTTGATTTTCCTCTGTTATCACATGATCATCAGACTCATATGGATGATATTTGTAAGTTATTTTTCTGGCCTGCTGATGTCTCTTGCTGATATTTGTGTTTTCAGCTGTTGTTGTAGGAACTTCGGAGACATTTACAGGACACGGAGGAGAGAGAGTTGAGATCAGATGCTCATATGAATCTGGATATGAATCAAATTCAAAATATTTTTGTAAAGGCAAGTGTACGATTGGAAATAAAAACATCATGGTTAAATCAGGATCTCCAGCTAAAGACGAGAAATTCTCTATGACTGACGACACGACGAACAGAGTTTTCACCGTCACCATCACTGATCTGAGAACAGAGGATGAAGGACAATACTGGTGTGCTGTGAAGACGAATTTGCCTGTTGATGTCTATTCAAAAATTTTGTTGCTTGTTAAACAGAGTAAGTGATTGTGAAATTTATCTTTTGTAGAAATAAATATGGAAATGGGTCAGCAGCTTCATATTACTATATAAAGGTCAATCTACTGCTTAATACTTTAATGCAGTTTTCAGATGAGTGTGCAAGTGTATAAATGTAATAACCAAATTCAGGTTTCCTTTCAACCTTCAGAAATAACCACTGAGGTTTCAACAATCAGCTCATTATCAGTTGCACGTACATCTGAAATGAATTCGTCCAGCAGAATCACAGACCATCAGATCTTACCTAACACAGGTGAGCATCTAACCACATCTCACATCCTGTCAGAACAGGAAGTGAAAGGTCTGACAGACGGTTGTCATTTTAACATAACTTTTAATAAGCCTCATATCTGTCTTTTTTAAATGCAGCAGTCATTCTGTGAACCAAACTTTATTCTGATTCCTCTGACCTTCCTCTTGTGTTTTTCATCTTCAGTTGTGAATATCATCAATGCGGAGGCTTTAGCTTTACTCCTGATAGCAGTTCCACTGATTATAGTGGCTGTAAGAAAGAAAATGAAGAATAAAGGTAATATTTTACACTACATACTCAGTTGGATTTAGCATGACATGCGTGAGCACTGAATTCAATTGAAAGATAATTATAATTTTTCAAAGAAGTATAACGTTGATCTGTTGTCAGGTCTGCTGTCGTCCATCGAAGAGTTTAATCCAGTGTTTTATGAACAGGTGAGTCAGCAGAAACTGATGATTATTGTACAGTTTCACTCAAAGACGTGCATGAATTGCATGTACGGTTTCTCTGAAACACTTTTATTTCTTGGCTTTAACACCGTAATGATACTGAAATACGACTAATTGCAGTGATCTACTACTTTGACATTGAATCTCTATCAGCTCATGTCAATGATGTGTTAAAACTGTAAATAGATTCACATTGATTTAGTTATTTTCTCTATTGACGAACTCTTGTTTCCTGTGACTGTAGATCAAAGACGCTGGACGTCACTGCAATCCAGAGGACAGAGACACAATTACAACTGTTGTTTTTAGATGTGTTATTATGTCATATGAGAGTCAAGCACTCCACAAACTCCAAAACATACACAAGTTCATTATAATAATATAATATAATACAATATAATATTTATCCTTCCTCCTTCCTCATTATTTTATGTTCTTCATTATACTATATGGACAAATGCATTGTGCCAAAATCAGGCTGATATCATGTAGTCTGAACCCGGCATTAAACATTTGTTGCATATGAATGTTGCAGTTTTTTTTTTTTTTTTCTTTCGTAAACTCAGTAAATGTATTGTAAAGAGAGATGTTCACTAATTAGGGAGTGGCTAATCAGGACAAAGTCACCATGATGCTACTGATTAGCTGAGTTGTGACATTAAAGACAACACACAACTGTAATATCATCAAATATCTTCAAATTAAATGTTGCAACTAGAAAATACATGCACTTTGTTTGTTATATCAGTCATTATGAAGACTTCAGTAGATTAATGTTAGACTGTGCATCACTTTGCCATCATATGTTGTTTCTGTAACCTCAGTGATGTAATAAAGATGTATGGAAGTGTAATACGTTGCTTTGGTTCAATTTCATATGTCCATCAGAGGTCAGTGTGGAAAAATATCAGTTCAAGTTTATCTTCAGGCAGGAATATGCTTTCTAACTGATGTAAACATTACCATTAGTAGGTTATGTACTGTACCTTAAAGAGTGATTTCTGTCAGATTTAACCCATAAAACATTGTTTTGTTGGTATCCATCAATTTATTCAGCTTGATTAAATGACACTGAATATTTTAGACCTGTTAGATGTTACGTTTTTTTTTTTTTTTTTTTCATTGTAGGCCTATTGACACCCCAATATCATGAAAGATACAGTATTCAACAAAAAGAGATCTAAAATATTGCATTCAGTGCATGGGGTTTTCATCAATTGTGTAAATGGATTTTTAAATACATATTTGAGGTGATTGTAGAGTTTCCTGTCCTGTGACTAACCTTTATGCCAATAGTGAAACGTCACAGATCTGAAGATGTCCTGCAGCTGCACAGAAAATGTTCATTTTAGTTGCTGATGCTACTCAATACGCAAGAGAAAGACAACGTTTGTCACACAGAATTTGGTCTTTTATTTAAGAGAAACTCTTGTCAAAGTTCATCACGTGGGACGTTCTGCTGCTCTTTTCCAGCATCTGTACAGGTGAGTTTGAGACTCTGAGCTCTTTTACACACAGTTTGACATGATCTCTTGATTTTCCTCTGTTATCACATGATCATCAGACTCATATGGATAATATTTGTCTCTTGCTCACACATAACAGCTCTATATAATGATATTTGTGTTTCAGCTGTTGTTTTAGGAGCTCCAGATACAGTTACAGGACACAGAGGAGAGAGAGTTGAGATCAGATGCTCATATGAATCTGGATATGAATCAAGTTCAAAGTATTTTTTTTATAAAGGGGAGTGCATCATATGGTATATAAAGCATGAATGCTTTATATCTGGATGATGTAATTTCCTCACCTGACACAGGTAAATGTTTCTCCACATCTCACATCTTGTCAGAACAGGATGTGAAATGTGAGGCAGTTTTTTCGATAAGCCTCGGCTCATATCTGTCTTTTTTCATGCGTTAGTCTTTGATATGGTCATTCTATTAAACCCATTTTCATTTTGATTTTCCGATATTCTGATTCTTCTGGCCATGTCACCTTGTGCTTTTTAGGTTCAATTGCGATTCTCCATCACTGCGGAGGCTTTGGTTTTACTCCTAAGACTTCCATTGATTAAAGTGGCTGTGAGAAAGAAAGACTAAAGGTAATATTTTACACTAAACACTCGATTGACATGCATGAGCATTTAAATAAATTCTAAGATAATTATAAATTATTTTGTATAAGTATCTGTGTTTCCTAAACTATTATGTCATATGAGACTCAAGTATTTCTTCATCAACTCCTCAACACAGCTGAGTTCACTTCAACTAATATAATATACTATATTGTAATATACACCGATGAGCAAGAGATGATCACCTAATATGCTGTTGCTCCTCCATATGCTGCCAAAACAGCACTGACCCACCGAGGCATGGACTCTACAAGACCCCTGAAAGAGTACTGTGGTTTCTGACAACAAGACATTAGCAGCAAATCCTTCAAGTCCTTTGGATAGCAAGGTGGAGCCACCATGGATCAAATTCCTTACCATTTAATCTGCCCGGGTAACCATGACAAAAAACTATTACAAAGAGAGACTTTTTGGATTTTTGAGCTGAAATCATTAACCCCTACTAGATTGAATGAAGAGATGGGTCTTGCATGTTTTTTTTTTTTTTTTTTTGTGTTTTATTAATTTATTTATGTATTTATTTATTTGTAATTGAATTGGTTTTTGGTAATCACCTACCACCTATTAATTAAGCTCAGCTCGTAACAATTTGTAATTGTGCCTGTAGAAGAGTGTTGTTGCTATTTGTTTCATGAGCACTGAAGAAAGCATGAGCTGAAACATCTGCTCTTTGCTCTGTTTTTGAAACTTTTCACTTTTTTGCACTTTTTTCACTTTGCATATGTTAAATTAAAGAAATATTTTTGATAGACCCTTGCTTTGGTCTAATTGTATGTTTTTCACTGTGCGGACAATTTTGGCTATTTGACGTATAACTGAGTGAAACAGCTTCTGGAACAAGAAGAAATGTTGGGTGGGGCTTGATTTTGTTCATAAGGAATTGATTGGATGGTTGTGGTTTCCTATTGGTGGAACTCATGTGAGTGACAGGTTGGCCCGCCCTCGTGCCAGTAAACACGTCATCAGAGAAGAGATTTCGCTGCAGGAGGATGGGGAAGTTATTTTGATTCAAGATTACAAGGGAAAATTAAAAAAAAAAGAAAAAAAAAGGAAGTGCACGAATGAATCATTTATAATAAACACTGCAATATTCCTTAAAAAATAAGAATTATAGTGACTTTAACTGTGATGGGGAGTCGCACATAATTTTTATTTTTTAATATAGAAAAAATAAGTTTTTTTTATTATTATTTCAGTGTCACAACAACATAGAAAAGATGTATTTATACACAATACACAATCAAATTCAAAACATCAAAAATTACCACCTTTATAAGTGTTTTTTTCTTTTTTCTAAAAGGCTGATATGACTATTTACAAAACATATGAATGACGGTTGTCAGGATTTTTATGTACATGGTATTTTTACATTAAAATAATAGTGTGTATAAAGTTGTACAGCCAATGAGCAGCACTGAGATGATATTCAAGGGGACAAAGTTCATAGTTCACTATATTCATTTCTAGTTTCCTTCTAGACTTTTTCAGACCATACAGTCAGACAAAAGTAGAGACTCTGAATGACAATAACAAACTGCAAGAGACATAATGGCATCAGCATATGAAGGTCAGTCTAAATTAATTAAACGAACATGATACTCACAGCTAGTTTAATACAATACTGAGAACTGAATTATATAATGTCATTGTTGTTTGTAGTATTGACAAAATTAAAAAGTAAGACAGGTAGTATAAAGTGTAATATCCATTAGTATTCAGTGGTCATATTACAAAGCTTCTGATTTACAGCTGTTCTATACATTCAGAATTTACAGGTATTTCATTATACATTAGTTTTAACAGAATTATTGTCACTGTCCTGATGCTGCTGTCGTCATCACATCAAAGATCTATCTATCTATCTATTATATATATATATATATATATATATATATATATATATATATATATATATATATATATATATATTTGATATGCTGCTTCTGGAGGGATTAAAACACAATGTCTGTGATTTTCAAGTAAAACATTAGCTATATGGCTCAGGTAATAATTGGATCCAAAAATTACTTTATTGCATGTCATTCATGCAATTCATTTTATATAAGTTCAAAGTTAACCAACAGCTCACTATCATGTTGTTAGGTCAAAGGGTAATAAGCTGATGGAGCAACAAAATTTGTGCTGTTCGAAGCTCTAAATCTATAAACATATTTCACATTTGAAGCATTGGAGCTCGATTTGTTTTTGTCAAAGTGATTAAAGACATCCGAAGCTGAGAAACACATGACTGCATCATTATCTGGTTCAAAAGAAGTGAACCCCAGTGCTGTTTATTTTTTATTATTACATTGAAATGTTTTAAAGGGTCATGCATTGTTTTATTATGTTTCCTGATGTGCACTTATAATGTTAGTATGCTTTTTACATCAAAAATTGTCATAATTTAGAAATGAAAGGCATTTTTCCTACCCTGATTTTAGCCCTCTGGTTTGAACGCTCTGTTTTAAGGGGCATGTCTGCTGTGAGACTTTAGTGTAAACGCCCACTGCTGTGATTGGCTAACGTCTTTCCATTTGAAATAGCTAAGTATGACTCTCTCGAAAACTTTTAGCACGTTTTTACTAGCATTACATTTAGATCTATAGCATTATATTTAGATCGTGGCATGAAAGGTTGCAGTGATGAAGACTGTAGCCGGTCGCATGAAAGCAGTGATCTCGTCATTGTAACTCAATTTCTGCACACTAACGAATGTTTTCACCATAACTAACAGTGCAAACACAATGCAGTGCAAACTAAGAAATTCTTTTAATGAAACGGGAGTTTTGGCGTGAGTCTAGAACTGATAAACTCACGCAGTTGGATTGACAGCTCCAGCGCGCTGTTTGATTGACAGCTCCAGTGATTATAAAGGGAGCGTTCTTTGATCTCTTTCTTTATTTAATTTAATCACCGTTTAAATAACAGATTATTTTCATCCTACTAAGAGAAACAAGGTGAAGTTGACCGTTTAGTCACGGGTTTGATTTACTGACACACAGACAAAGAATATCTGACTGTACATGAATCATATCAGATCAGGCATTAGAATTAATAAAATTACTTACATGTTGTTGCATTACTGTCGAGTCCATATTGTAAAAGTCTATTTGCAAAGCCTGCGCCGAAATGCGATTGATTTACCAAAGAATCCAAGGAGAATTTACCGAATACAAATAAATAAAGCTCAACTGAGACATTCTCCTCATCATCTCACTAACACGACAGTGGGCGGGGCTAACGCTGTAATTGTAAGGCCGGCCCAACTGGCCCAACAACCGTTTCCCATAAGGCGGGGAAGATTTAAAGCGTGTTCGGTCTTTTCGGTGTGGCAAAGAAGTTTAATTCCAATTAAACTTTTATCTGACATTTTGTTATGACCCTGATTGATTATGCCAATTGATTATTGGTCATTTGTATAATAGGTAGCTACACATTTGATTATTCTATTTAACTCTTTATTGAAATTACACTCGTTCATTCAGATTCCTATAACTTTTTGACTCTCGCACCGGCCGGGGAATACGATCTCCTAATCACAAACTCGTCAGTCTTGGTCATTAGACAGCTTATTTCTAAAAGTATGTTATTCAGTCCCCACAGATCTGTACACACTTAATTAAAGTAAGACTATATCTAACCAGAAGTCGTGACCATTACCATAGAACCAAGCTGACCAATTTAACTTCCTCTAATGGTAACTTTATATAATCATGCCGTGGTTTCCCCTGTACACTTAGTTAGAATAATATTACAATAATAAGAGGTTGAGACTCACCCTATTCAGATTAGTCCAACAACACTCTGTTGTTCTGAACAGAAAACCCATTATTAGCCTATACAGTCTAAGTATACATGACTAATGCCAATGTGCTAGTCTAGATCTAAAACTTTAGTTGGCATGGCCCGATACTCCACAAACTGAGCTTTAGTCCGTTACTAACCTGAGCGTAGATTTGTGGTGTTATGGACTTAACGTAATCTACTAGAGTTATTAATTTCAGAGTAATTTAGAATAAAATCAAATGTAACAATTTATTAGTCAGGTAAATGTATCATGCCAATTACATAATCGATTAAAAGATAATTGATACAAAATATCAAATGCTCAGAAATAAAGAGTAAAAGATGAATACCTGACATCAGAAAGATACATAATGCTGAGTGTCTGAAGGACAGAAAGCATTACGGGCCGACAGAATCGTGCCCTGAGCCTCCTGCAGCATCTCTTTAAATACTCAGACCAAGCTAGAAATCTCTTTCAAATGGAAACATGAGTTCACAATGGGAATTTGCATTACTCAAGTCCAGACCCCATCTTTTGAGGACAGAAGGTAATTTGCATGAAAGACCAATTGGCCCTCCACAGAAAGCAAAATATTTCTAAACTCTTCAAACCTTTATTACCTTTTGGTTTACTTCTGTGGGAATGAGACCTTTGTACCAGTCGCACTGAGACATTTCAAATGATACCAAACATGTATAGCATTGTGTGATAATTATTCACATTAAACCATATAGATTTTGGGTGAATTTTAGGTCATTTCAACATGTGAGATGTGAGAAATGGGTGAAGGGAATGAGATGTAAACTGGGACAATACTGAGATTTGTTTTGGATGGGGATGCTAATTTTGCAAGACAGAGTTCAAATGTTAATCTCCTTTATTTTCTCAGAGAGTAGCCCTCTCTTGGTCCAGACAGTCCAGCATACATAATGATAAAGTAGGCGTTGATTTCTTCTGCGAAGGCGGCGTTTCACCTATCTATGATAGGCACATTCCAGGATCAGTCGTTCGCTGGGCCTGGTGTCAATAAAAGCTTTTATTGGAATAACAAGAAATTTTTCAGAATATCAACTTACATAATATTCTTATAGTACAATGACCTCTTATATATCAAAAGCTCAAGGAAAAGTTGATTTCTAAATTCATGACCCCTTTAATAGGCCTATAATAATGCAAATACAATCCAACGACATAATCCCTTTGAAATAAAATATATAAAATAAAACACAAAATGCAGGACCAGATGTGAAACCAGCAGCCGTGATGGGACAACATTTTAGTAGATGGTGTACAATGTGGGCATATGCTGGTCAAAACGATGATATTCATGTTGAAAAGCTTCAAGCAGGCTGATGATTCTGCTTACAGTTAAGGGGGAAAGCATCATTTGAAACATTGTTTTTTTTATGTGCTTACTCTTTCGCATTTAAAACCATTTTGGACAATAGAATCTTGTTCAGGTTAGTCACATTTTCTCAGCAGCAATATGAAGGAACAGCTTCAGGCTGTCCACACTGAACACATTGCAAATCCACTTGACCTTTGAGTCAGAAACAGTGCGAGCACATTACGTCAGAATTAGAATGAGGCATCTATTTCATGTCAGCGATTCCCCAGGTGCAGACAGTGTCACTGAATATAATGTTTTCTATTTGCTTTTGGCACAAAGTGATGCACCGCATGCCTTCTCTGTAGAGTTTAACAGACTTAAAAGCAAAATGTGTTACAACCATATCTGGTCTCCATTACTCATAATTAAGTTTCCAGCATTTTATTCTGTATTTGTCTAATTCTTACATGCAGTTTCGATGACCTCAAATACTGAAAAACAAATTCTAAATTGTGCTACACTGTGGCAGGAGCCTGAGTTCATGTTATTAACTGGGTCTGACAGAATACAAATCAATAATAACTCAAGCTAATGGCTTGAACTGTTTGACAGGTGATTCTCAGGATCTGAGGATTGTGCTGCTGGGAGTCTCTGGAGCTGGAAAGAGTTCAACAGGAAACACAATACTGGGTGGAAAGGCGTTTAAAGAGAGCAGAACCAGAGAGAGTGAGATACAGACAGGAATAGTAGAAGACAGAAACATCTCCATCATCGACACTCCAGGATTCTTCAACCCTCACCTGACTGATGAAGAGATGAAGAACCAGATGATAAAGTGTCTGTTTCTCTCTCATCCTGGTCCTCACGTGTTCCTGCTCGTCATCAACCTGGAGAACTTTGAGGAGGACGAGAGGAACATTGTGACGCAAATTCAGGAGAACTTTGGAGCTCAAGTGTTTAAGTTCACTCTGGTTCTGTTTACTGGAAGAGAACAAATGTCAAGGAAAGAATGGATGCTTTTTATTCTTAGTGCAAAATTTCAAGAGCTAGTCAGTCACTTCAGAGATAATTATCATGTGATCAACAGTAAAAATATGGTTAATGAAGCTGAAATCACAGAGCTTCTACAGAAGATTGATGAATTTATCAAACAGAATAATCATCAGCATTACAATAATGAAATTTACTCAGTGTCTCGAACAAAAAGCATAAGAATAAAGAAAAAACAAGAGGAAGAAAGAAAACAGCCAGGGTTGAAACAAAGTCAAACAAAAATAGCATGCGAGACTTTTACAGCCCATGGTGTAATGAAAGAGAAAATAACACATACTGTGAGTGAACAAGAAAAGGAAAGCATAAGGGAAAAGAAACAACAACAACAAGAAAATACATACAGGGAAAATAAGCAAGAGAAAGAGGTGAGACAAGAACGAGCAAAAATAAAGTCAGAGATTTTTGAAGTGGAAAATGCAACAGAAGAGAGAGCAACACATGCTCTTTCTTATGTCAGACAAACAATGAAATCAACTCACATATATGAAAACCTGGATAATTATTCATTAGACAGATACTATGAATTCTCTAATGAAAGAATGAGAGACAAGACACCAGGAAAAATATGGGGAATGAGCCATAAGAACACATACAAGACACTGTCAGAAAACGGTAAGAAGATTACACAAAACTCTAAACACATAAAAACTAATGTCAAAGGTGAATTCACTAACAGTGGCACTACAATAATAATAATAATAATAATAATAATAGTAAACATATTTATAAATAAAAAACTATCATGCTATTGATATATTCTTTTTAAATTAATACATTTTTTTTTTTGGAAAATATGTTGTAATAGTGAAAATTAAAGGGGTGGTTCATTGCGATTTCACTTTTTTAACTTTAGTTGGTGTGTAATGTTGCTGCTTGAGCATAAACAGTATCTGTAAAGTTACAGCGCTGAAAGTTCAATGCAAATGGAGATATTGTCTTTTAAAGTTATGGCAGTTTAATGCCTACAAAAACGACCGGTTTGGACTACAACGAGCTTCTTCCCGGGTTGGCGACATCATAAACCCTGCAATTAACATAAACCCTGCCCGCGGGAACACGCAACAAAGTGGGCGAGGCCATGTCACGTGGCATTATGGAAGCAGAAGAGTTGTCTACACAAGACATGTTAAACTGCGCCCCATAAACACAATCAAGCCTAGAAAAAAAACAGTGAACCACCCCTTTAAACGACAATCTTATTTTTGTTCTCTAAAACTGTTACGTCTCAGAGTTCAAGATACATAAACTTGAATGCAGAGATGTCTGATTTACTCAAGTAAAATATTTCATGTTAATTCCAGATATTGACAATGTTCACAAGCCACTGAACACTTTGCTATCCTCTAGATTTAAAGTGTTGATGTTTATGGAAAGATTGTTCCTTTAGTTACTTGTTTAAAAACAGGTATCTATCAACAAGCAGACTTAAAGGGTTAGTTCACCCAAAAATGAAAATTTTGTCATTTATTACTCACCCTTATGTCGTTCCACACCCATAAGACCTTCATTAATCTTCGGAACACAAATTAAGATATTTTTGTTGAAATCCGATGGCTCAGTGAGGCCTACATAGCCAGCAATGACATTTCCTCTCTCAAGATCCATAAAGGTACTAAAAACATATTTAAATCAGTTCATGTGAGTACAGTGGTTCAATATTAATATTATAAAGCGACGAGAATATTTTTGGTGTGCCAAAAAAAACAAAATAACAACTTATATAGTGATGGCCGATTTCAAAACACTGCTTCAGGAAGCATCGGAGCACAATGAATCAGCGTGTCGAATCATGATTCGGATCGCGTGTCAAACTGCCAACGGCTGAAATCACGTGACTTTGGTGCTCCAAACAGCAGATTCGATACACTGATTCATTATGCTCCGAAGCTTCCTGAAGCAGTGTTTTGAAATCGGCCATCACTAAATAAGTCGTTATTTTGTTTTTTTTGGCACTCCAAAAATATTCTCGTCGCTTTATAATATTAATATTGAACCACTGTACTCACATGAACTGATTTAAATATGTTTTTAGTACCTTTATGGATCTTGAGAGAGGAAATGTCATTGCTGGCTATGTAGGCCTCACTGAGCCATCAGATTTAAACAAAAATATCTTAATTTGTGTTCCGAAGATGAACGAAGGTCTTACGGGTGTGGAACGGCATGAGGATAAGTAATAAATGACAGAATTTTCATTTTTGGGTGAACTAACCCTTTAATTATCTAATTTCTAGATAATGTCTAGATAAAAACTGTTGTGAATATGGACTCTTGTATATATCAAAATCTAAATTTGCCACTTGTGGTCATTTTCTTCAGTCACACCTACTTGGACTAATGGTACTAAATGATTTGGACAACAAGAGTGATGACCTAAAGGTGGCGATATAATGATAGGCACATTCTAATATGTAAATAAAAAAATAAAAAATAAAAAAAGTCAGAATTGCAAAAATAAGAATTTCATAGTCAATCATTTTAAGGCTGATGATCAAATTAATGTTTTTGTTTACAATTCAGGAAATGTAATATCCTGTGCTATTGGTCCGATTTGCATAAAATTTGCTCATTTTCTAGAGAAAGTCTAGAGTCTATAAATCTTTAGTAAATGTTTACAGCTGTCCTATATATATTTTTTCTTGATCATGTCAGATCTCAGGATCGTGATGGTGGGAAAAACTGGAGCTGGAAAGAGTGCAACAGGAAACACCATCCTGGGAAATAGGGTGTTTAAAGAAGAATTTTCTACTGACTCTGTGACTAGGAAATGCAAGAAACATCAGAGGATAGTTTATTGTCGAAAAATCTCAGTGATAGACACACCAGGACTGTACGATACGTCAATCGGAAATGAGCAACTGAAGAAGGAAATAGAGAAATGTATAGAGATGTCTGTTCCTGGGCCTCATGCGTTTCTGCTGGTCATTCGACTGGATGTGAAATTCACAGAAGAGGAGAAAAACGCAGTGAAATGGATTCGGAAGAACTTTGGAGAAGATGCTGAACGTTACACCATTGTTCTGTTCACTAGAGGAGATCAGTTAGATAAACCTATAGAGGAGTTTCTGGCCAAAAACAAGCAGATTAATGAGCTAGTCAAACAGTGTGGAGGCAGGTATCAAGTTTTTAATAACATAGATGGAAAACAAGCACAGGTTACTGAACTGTTAAATAAGGTCGACAGCATGGTGGAGAAGAACAATGGAGAGTATTACACTAATGAGATGTACAAGGAAGCTCAGAGAAAGATAATGATGAAGAAGGTTCAGGATGCAGCTTTAGTGGGAGCGAGTGTGGCAGGTGTAGGAGCAGCAGTAGCTGGAGGTGCAGTACTGGTTGCTGCCACTGGAGGAGTCGCACTGCCTGCAGTTTTAATGGCAGGAGGAGCAGTTCTAACAGGAGGATTGGGTGCTGCTAAAGCTATTGCGAATAAAGTTCAAGGGAATGAAATGAAATTCCGTACATCAGGACATGGAACTCATTTCGGAAAATGAGGGGGGAAAATATGTAAACAGGAAAATACTCTTGAGTGACTATTATCTGACAATGTCAGATTCTCATTGCTGATCACATCTGAAACCTTGTCACTGATTTTTGAGTTTAGTGTTAGTAGAGCCTCTAAACTTTCTACTGATCTTGTGATACTGCAGCGTTTGCTCCAGCAGTGTCACAATCTGATCATTTGAAGAATTAAAATCATTCTGGACAGTAAGTTTTGAGCTACAGCATCACTCACACACACACTGACATCAAGAATCAGTGTATGAATCTCAACAATGATGACAATCAACAAAAAGCTTCATGCTGCAGTGCATTCTGGGTGCACCAAAACTCATCCATGGCTCCCAGCATGCATTGCGGCATGAATTTAGTTGTTTTGTCACTGTGATGGAATTTTGAATTAATCATAACTAACATTTCCTTTTCCTTGCAGGAATAACATTTATATGCTTTTGAAACCTAAATGTCCTCAAACTTTGGGCATAAGTCAGTGTGTGTCTGAATCACGTCCAAATATAAGAAAAGGGGAAATGAAACTTAGGGACAGCTAGACAACCATGTAAATACAACCATGATAGCCCCATGATATTGAGTAACCAACGAACTAATAAACACATGATTTGGGCAGATATTGCTTTACCTAGTAACATGAGGGTTTGACATATGAAGAACCAATCATATTGTAGGATGCTTTGCCATGCTCCTACCCTATATGAACTGTTGTATTCTTTTTGCTGGTGGGATTCTCTGTGATTGATACGAGGTCCTCCGGCCGTGATTAAAGCATATTCTAAGGCATAGTCTGGAGTCTGTTTGGATTTAGGCTGCGCAGCAGACTAGGCACTAGAGATCTTCCACACCCGTAAGACCTTCGTTAATCTTCAGAACGCAAATTGAGATATTTTTGTTTAAATCTGATGGCTCCGTGAGGCCTACATAGCCAGCAATGACATTTCCTCTCTCAAGATCCATTAATGTACTAAAAACATATTTAAATCAGTTCATGTGAGTACAGTGGTTCAATATTAATATTATAAAGTGATGAGAATATTTTTGGTGCGCCAAAAAAAACAAAATAACGAATTATTTAGTGATGGCCGATTTCAAAACACTGCTTCAGGAAGATTTGGAGCGTTATGAATCAGCGTGTTGAAATCTTTTTTCAAACAATTTCCATAAAAAAATAAATAAATAAATAAATAAATAAATAAAAAACATTAATTAGAGCTAAAAGAAATAAAGTCAAATTGGTGTGTAATAAGTGAAGCATCTACACCAGTGAAGTGTTTGTGGAGTTGTCTGATCATCCTCTGCTCAGATTTTGAGAAATGTCATTGATTTGATTTGCAGTTGATGTTTCAGTGGCTGACATCAGATCAATTATTATTTGCAGTAGAAATGAATTGAAATAAGAATAAAGTTCTCAACCGAAACATGGCTAAAACAGTTGAAATAAAAGAATTATTTACAACTGACAAGAACAATTTAAATAATTATTTATTTGGTTGAATTATTAAAATAAGCCACATTAGGTTACATGAACATTAACTTTGGTATTGAAAACTATTGAACTGTAAGTTTAAATAACTAAATTTGTCAAGTTGAAAATACTTAATATTCTAAGTAGTTAGAACTTAAACAAGTCAGTGGAAATTATCAAAAACTTAAGTTGAGTGAACAAATAAACAATTTACAGGGAATGTTTGTACGGAAAACTTAAAGTTCACCTCACTTTCATAAAGTTAATCCAACTAAACTTTATAAGTTCAAACAACATTCAATTTGGCAAGTTGAACATACTTAATATTCTACGTAAATACAAACATGACTGAGTCAGTGCAAAAAGATAACACAAAGAGTAAAAAAAAGAACACAAAAAACTTTTTTTTGTTTTTACGGTGTATGTAATATGAGACTCAAGTATTTCTTCATCAACTCCTCAACACAACTGAGTTCACTTCAACTAATTTAATATACTATATTGTAATATACACATATGAGCCAGAGATGATCACCTGCCTAATATGCTGTTGCTCCTCCATTTGCTGCCAAAACAGCGCTGACCCACCGAGGCATGGACTCTACAAGACCCCTGAAGGAGTGCTGTGGTTTCTGACAACAATTTATAATGTTTTGGCTCTTAAGTGTATACTACATTCATAAGCATATTAAGAACCAGGAGAAATCATCATCATCATCTTTGTAATTTTCATTGTGAGCACGAGTCCTAATTAAGCTTGTTTTGTCTGGCAGTTTTAGAGTTGATGCCATTATGAATATATTTTAGTTCATTATTTTGTATTTGTGTAGTTTTTAATGTATAGCATTTCCTTGTTGGATGCTCAGTTCAAGGTTTATCAGGTTAGTTTCATCTGTTCACCCCTGTTGGTAAATGTTGTAACTGCAATAATCCGCTGCCAAAGAGCATCTTTCTCCATTGAGGACCATTCAAAAATAGTTGTACATTCTGATAAATCCTTGCAAGCAACTTAAAAATGGCACATATTTTTGGAGACTCTAATAATAATTCATAGCTTATTTAACATAACACTTGAAAGCCTTTTGCTTCAGTTTAACATGATATGCTGCTGTATGAACACACATTTGCCAAACAGGAAGTGAAACTACAGCCACAGAAACAGCTTTGATGCTTCTGCTAAACTCATAAACTTCATGCAGCACGGCAAGCAGAGGATGCGGAGAAGATCTGAAGGTTGCCCGTTCAGTGGTGGTAAAGTTGCAATTTTCTTCCAAGTTGAAATAAAGAAATTACAGTCTGACTCTGTTGGGAGATTTCTCTCTCCCAGGAAGACAGTATTCTGTGGTCAAGGCCTGCCGGGCGATGGTCTAACACATAGTTTGTTGGGAGTGTGAGTTTGCATATATAATGATTAATTTGTGTGTCTGATTGGTCCAGCCGTTACAACGTTTTTTTTCATAAGTGGATGATGTAATTAACATGGTCTAAAATATTACAAAATGTCATTTTGTAGCATAAAAGGAACAGAAAGTTACTTAAACATATCAAACACTGAACGGAAACAGAGTGGACGGGAAATGGGTTGTGGTTTGTGAGTTCACAGCTTATTTCCTGGTCAAAACTGAGAGGCGTTTTCACACCTAACCCATACATGGAAACACAGACACACAGTCAGTGAACAGTAGAGTTTGACTCTCAACACGTGAGATGAGCAGCGAACAAAACTGAGAGTTTTGAACTGATTTTCTGAACTGAACTGATGAAGAAATGAAGTTTCCACTGACAGTTTGTGTGTTTTTGCTGACGGGTAAGAGCTCAAGATCTGTAACACAAGTGTTTATTATCAATTATTATGTCGTGTTTTATCAGTGTACATGAGTAAAGCAGTGTGTGTGTGTGTGTGAGCAGTGAGCAGGTCACTGTCTGTGGACATTACAGTGAGAGGAACGGAGGGAGAACCAGTGAGCATTAAGTGCCCTTATCCAGGAGGATATGAAAACTCTTACAAATACTTCTACAAAGGAGTTTACAGAGAGAATAACATTATACTACAATCTCATGGAAAAAAGTCCTCACCCAGATTCTCACTGAAGGATGATCATAAGACCAGATCATTTACAGTGACCATCAGAAACCTGAAGATGGAAGATGCTGGAACATACGGCTGTAGAGCTGGATGGGGAGAATATAAAATAATCAAGCTGATTGTGAATAAAGGTGCCTGATGTTCATTATTAAACAACAATCTGCTTCATCATTCATGTTTATGCTTCGTGCTGTTATTAATATTTTTGTGTCATTTTAATGACGTGGCCTTGTTTCTCAGCTCCTCAGAAGCCAAAACCTGTCCAGATCTCAACATCCACCTTTCGTCCATACACAAACACCAGCACTGAACACACCAGCACTGAACACACCAGCACAGGTACCTGTACTCATACAAAACACTAGCTTCAACCTCAGACATCTACACTCACATGCATTTTGGTGAAAATATTGTTAATGTGAAGTTACTGTGTTTGCATACATAAGTCATAACTTCAATAAAACATTAATAGTCTGATTATACTGAATACAGAGATATCAAAGCTTCTATACACAAATCTAATGCTGCATTCATGATCATGATGCAATTCATGTAATTACGAGATTAAAGCTAGTTCCCACTGCACAGTTTGTGTTTTCCTCAAACTTGCATCAGCTTGGAAAGTCACTATTTCATCAAATCTCCAACTTCTGTCATTTGACATCATGTAAAAACAAACTAAATGGCAGTGGCTTTGATTGTCAGAGATTAACACCCTGTTTACACATGGTATTATTCGTTGTTCCGACAACTGGAATGTTTTGAGCTTGTCCAATTTCAACCACTTCCAGAGGTAGTTGAAAACACA
This sequence comes from Ctenopharyngodon idella, assembly GCF_019924925.1. Lineage (NCBI taxonomy): Eukaryota > Metazoa > Chordata > Actinopteri > Cypriniformes > Xenocyprididae > Ctenopharyngodon > Ctenopharyngodon idella. The sequence goes on from NC_067220.1 coordinate 778,196, forward strand.
TTCGACTGGGTTGTGTTCATGGTGTAGATGCTCATGTGGTCGAATATGGTTGAACAGCCAAAACTCTCCACCTACTGACCTAATGTGTAAACATTATGGGAAGCGCTCTAGCCAGACGGGATTAAACTTTGTCAGCTGAAGACCCAAATTTGGTTTGAAAATGAAACACGTACCAAGCGCAATGTTCTCTCACCATTCCTGATTTCTAACACACGCTCACAGCGTTCGGCTGGCAGAAATGAAAGCTGCTGCTCTCCGTATGTTTTCCGTCATCTCCGGTCTCATTCATACATAAATTACATGAGCTTATTTCATCTAATAGATCGAAAGATCTGAAAAAGCCCATACATTTACCCGCCCATAGACTCTCCCCTCATAGAAATCAGGACAGAAATGGTTGAAATTGAACATAGGAATGAGTCTCCCTCGTCTACTTGTGAACCGATCAGCCAAAATGCATCTTAATACCAGGTGTAAACAGGGTCTAAGATGCTCCTCTGCACTTCATTCAAATGTAGAACAACTGAGCCTCAGACGTCACTCCCACAAACCGTTGGCTGAACATCTGATGCATATAGCACACTTAACTGGAAACACTTCAGGAGTTTCGAAGTCGTCATGTGTTTGGTTGAATTTTGGCCTGGAAACAAATGCTGTGATGGTAAACCCCCTCATGGAAGAAGAACGCCACCATGTTTACAACTGTGACAACGAGCGTTTTCCAGGATCAAATAGACGCTGGATTTTCAAAAGTATGTGAAGTTCGCCACTCCATTAATACAGAACCAAACACAACGTTCTTGAATGAATATTTTATTAGAAGCACGGCTGCCTGTTATTGTAGGGACATCAACTTTACATTTTAACGCCCCTAAACATGATGCGGAATAAAACGAACTGTGATTGGCTGCGTTACATGTCAGTCAAATGTCCTTTTGGGCGGTCCTTGGCCACTGAAAGCTGCAATAGAGTCCTACTGCGATAGAGGCTACTGAACATTTGACATTTTACAGCCAGTGTTTTCTTTAGCACTTTATTTGTTCTACAGTTTCTGATGGTTTCTTTATATTCTTAGGTTTCTTTATATGCAGCAATAATATGGGGCAAACAATGTTATTTGCTTGTTTATGTCTTCATTTCGTGAGCGGAACATTCACACGTCACTGGTGTTTTTCTCTCTGTCAATGACTCAAACAGAAAGTGAGACAAGAACAGCAACAGGAAATACTACAGTTGAACTCCGTCAGCAAACCGCTAGTAAGCACAAACTACACTACCCATAATGCAACTCACATCACATGATCACTCTTTGAAAGTAATTGGTGTGAACATTTGTGGAGACACATTTTATCTCCTGTATAAACAAAATGATGCACATATCAGCTTTCATGTGGTTAATTGTGTTTGAAATCAAGCGTAAAGAGAAGTGTTTTCTTCTGAGGAGTCGAGGTTTACCATTGCAGTTTCACTTCAGTTACACAATAAAACAACTATATACAACAACAATATTTTTAATAGAACAGTAAATAAAATGATTTATAACAATTATTAGATCGTTATTGTTCATTTAACAGTATAATCAGAATCAGTGTTGTTTTATGTAATATCACATGTTTAGTGATGCGTTCAGACCTGCTTTCTGTTGCTGGCGGTCTGGGTTCGGTTCTGCTGGTTCTGACTCTGTGTTCTGGAACGTTCCTCATCCTGAAAAAGAGGAAAAGGAAAAGTGGGACAGGTAATGCTTCGTTTGTGATTCTTCTTCTTATTATTATTATTAAAGTCCTGTTTTAGTGTATGAATTGACTTAGTCCTTCTCTGTTTTCATGCAGCTTTATTTCAGCAAAATGTGCAGCACAATACAGAGGTGGGTGTTCAAATCTTTACCTGTAGAAGTTCAGAAATACATGTGAAATGATTGTTTATTGATTAACAGAGATTATTATCTATATAAACTGGTAAATTATTGATTGTTTTTCAGACTGACCGCATGTATGAAGAGATTCCAAACAGTGACGTCGCCGCGGTAACATCTTCATCCAATCAGACGCCTGCATCACACCTCAACAACCGCCCAGTGGTCTCTACTGTTTACGCCACAGTAACTAATCAGCAGCCTGATTCAAACCCTGGTCACACCCACTCAACCAATCAGGTGACAGATTCAGACTGTGATTATTATGCCAATATAAAGTCACCTGACCCAACACAGGACAGCAGGACAGAACTGATCTACGTGACAGCAACACATCCACAAAACATCACAACAAACGAGGGACCGATATATTCAGTGATCACCCATGCTTAAAAGACTTTACACAGACATTGTGAATGATAAAAATAAAATCTGTTAATCTACATTTCTTTACTGAATCGATTTTTTGACACTATTTTCTTTACTGTTATCAGTAGTGAATAACATTACTAACCAGAAAAGTTACTAACAACTAAAAATAATGTAAATAAAATGTAAAAATAACATGAAATGTGATATTCTTTGTAATTAGTACACCACATCCACAGTTCAATAAAGCCTAAAAAAAAATATATATATATATATATATATATATATATACATATATGAATGATGAAATATAGCTGCTAGCAGATTATGGGGCCATACACAAAAGAGTCAAGGGAGAATGAGAGCATGACCATGACCATGCAAAATGCAGTAACCTTGCCAATATATTGCATAAAACACTACACAGCTCCTTCAGGATGGGGTGCTGATGACACAGATCAAGTTTTGTAATGATATGCTATTGTGTTCATAAAATACAGCATATTACTACAAAATTCTGAATGGCCGACATGGTAAAAATGGGTATCATTTGACTCGATATGTCACACTGAATGTAAAGAGATCAATCTTATGATCTTTGGTCATACATTTCAGAAGTTATAGGCAAAAATATCAATGTTCCATTATTCAGCAACACTAGGTGGCGCTGTGCCGAAACTCCTCACGTACCCTCAGAGAATGATGGCTATTAAAGGAACACTCCACTTTTTTTGAAAATAGGCTCATTTTCCAACTCCCCTAGAGTTAAACAGTTGAGTTTTACCGTTTTCGAATCCATTCAGCCGATCTCCGGGTCTGGCGGTACCACTTTTAGCATAGCTTAGCATAGTTCATTGAATCTGATTAGACCGTTAGCATCTTGTTAAAAAATGATCAAAGAGTTTCAATATTTTTCCTAATTAAAACTTGACTCTTCTGTAGTTACATCGTGTACTAAGACCGACGGAAAATGAAAAGTTGTGATTTTCTAGGCCGATATGGCTAGGAACTATACTGTCATTCCGGCGTAATAATCAAGGAACTTTGCTGTCGTACCATGGCTGCAGCAGGTGCAATGATATTACGCAGCGCCTGTGACCCCCTGCTTGCACAGGGAGCGTGCCTTGCAACCATGGAGACATTTGTAAGAGACGCTGCGTAATATCATTGCGGCTGCTGAAGCCATGGTACGGCAGCAAAGTTCCTTGATCATTTCGCCGGAATGACAGTATAGTTCCTAGCCATATCGGCCTAGAAAATCGCAACTTTTCTTTTTCCGTCGGTCTTAGTACGCGATGTAACTACAGAAGAGTCAAGTTTTAAATAGGAAAAATATTGAAACTCTTTGGTCATTTTTTAATGAGATGCTAACGGTCTAATCAGATTGATTGAACTATGCTAAGCTATGCTAAAAGTGGTACCACCAGACCCGGAGATCGGTTGAATGGATTCGAAAACAGTAAAACTCAACTGTTTAACTCTAGGGGAGTTGGAAAATGAGCCTATTTTCAAAAAAAAAGTGGAGTTTTCCTTTAAGTGTACCATTTTTTTTTTTTTATATATATATATATGTCAAAATACGGCCCCATCTGATGGACACTTTACTATCCCATGAGGCCGCGGGAGAGGATTTGTGAATGGAGGTGAAGCGACACTGGTAGGTCACATGATAATGACAGCATGGCGAATATAGTATATCCAGATTAGATTCATGGTACACACATTCATTCTATAAAGTAATTACTTACGCAAAATAAGTACCTGCTCAAGAGAGTATGTGATTATGGACGTAGCTAGAGTATGTACTTGCTTCCAGAAGATTGAACACAAAATAACATAAAATATCAAATATATGCCATACAATGCAGTTATAATATTCAGTAAGCAACATGACTGGAGTGTAAAACACATTTTACATACTGCGTAAATGTCACACATACTCCTTCCCCCTTCTGAAGAAATGGATCATTCCTTCCTCCATCTCTCTCTGCAAACACTGCTTAATAAAGTTCTGTTTAATAAAGTTTGGTGAATTGGTAAAACATTGCAGATGTCATGCAGAGCTGATGTGGTTAGAGATACAGAAGGGGAAGTAAGTGTTCATTTTAGTTACTGATGCAACAGGTTGTTCAATCGGAAGAGAACGACAGTAACGTTTGTCACACAGAATTTGGTCTTTTAAAAGAAACGCTTGTTAAAGTTCATCATGTGGGACGTTCTGCTGCTCTTTTCCAGCATCTGTACAGGTGAGTTTGAGACTCTAAGGACTATTACATGTTTATTTGTCTTTTTTTCTCACATCATCATTAGTCCCATATGAATAATATGTATAAGTTATGTCTCCTGTTCACATTTGTGTTTCAGCTGTTGTTGTAGGAGCTCCAGATACAGTTACAGGACACAGAGGAGAGAGAGTTGAGATCAGATGCTCATATGAATCTGGATATGAATCAAATTCAAAGTATTTTTGTAAAGGCGAGTGTACGATTGGAAATAAAATCATCATGGTTGAATCAGGATCTGCAGCTAAAGACGAGAGATTCTCTCTGACTGACAACACGACGAACAGAGTTTTCACCATCACCATCACTGATCTGAGAACAGAGGATGAAGGACAATACTGGTGTGCTGTGAAGAGGACTTTAAATACTGATGTCTATTCAGAGATTGTGTTGCTTGTTAAAGAGGGTAAGTAATTCATTTTGTTAATAGCAGAAATAATAAACTGCAAGGCAACAGGTCAAGAGTGATTGACCAAGTCATTAATCTTGTAAGTTCACTCATATTGTTCTGTTGAGTTAATGTCTGCTTAGACTCGAGTTTGTTGAATATGAAATACAGCAATAATCCACCAGTGGTTGTGTGTTACAGTGACTTTAATTAATGAGCACAACACAAAAACAGAGTGATAAAAACAGAAATTAAATGTAAGCTTATATGTACTTCAAACTGAATTCAGTGTTTTTAAGTTAAATTCAGTGTCAGTGTTTTAAATTGATCTTTCCTGTGACACTTCAGATAAAAACACCACTGAAGTTTCAACCATCAGCTCTTTTTCAAAAACACAGTTGTATTTCAGCACAACAGAACTGAATCCACAATCAGGTCAGTTCATCAGTCTGTCACACTATATGACTCTTTTTTCTTGAATATTGTGCATCTAAATGTACTTAAAGTATTTAAATATGTTACATGATTCCTTTGAGATGAAATGTGTGTTAAAGGTATGTCCTAAAGACTAAAGATTCAATCCACAGACTTTTTCTCCCTGTTGTTAAAAATGTACAAGTTACTTAGGATAAGAAAGTGTCTTTACAATGAACATAAAATGTAAATGTGGAGCTTCGTTTATGTGTTCATGATCTTACTGCATGAGCGGCTCGTTCACACGTCACTGGTGTTTTTCTCTGTCAGTGTCTCATTTAAAGTTAATCAAATAATATCTAGGATCAAAATATTAAAGAATAATAAAAAGGAACAACAAATCAAATCACTGTTGGAAATGGGGTTTGTGGAGTTGGGAATACAAAATCTCAACTCAAAAACCAAAAATGAGAGAGAGAGGCAAAATCCATTAGCCTCTTAAATAGAGTGTCATAATCAGCACTGGAGTCCCACCCATCAGGGAGGAGCCTCTGTCCCTGCAATCTCACAACACAATACAAAGGAAAAAGGGGCAGGGCTGTAACAATCACATGATCACTGCTTTGAGAGGAAATGAGTTTGATGTGTAGAGGCACATACTGATACTACACATACTACAACTTGCTTTGACATCAACCATAGACAGAAGTGTTTCCTTCTGAAGAGTCGAGGTTTACCATTGTGATTTCACTTCAGTTACACAATATAATGACAATAATACAACACTTTATTATTACTGTGTTTCAGTGCATAATTTAAAACCTTCACCTTATTTTTATTATTCTCAGGTTAGTTAGGTCAAATCTGACCTAAATTTTAAGGATTTTAAAATAAATTCTGTCATTTATTACTCACCCTCATGCCGTTCCACAACCGTAAGATCTTCATCCATCTTCAGAACACAAATTAAGATATTATTGATGAAATCTGATGGCTCAGTGAGGCCTCTATTGAGAGCAAAGCCATTCAAACTCTCAAGGTCCATAAAGGTACTAAAAGCATACAAACCCGATTCCAAAAAAGTTGGGACACTGTACAAATTGTGAATAAAAAAGGAATGCAATAATTTACAATCTCATAAACTTATATTTTATTCACAATAGAATATAGATAACATATCAAATGTTGAAAGTGAGACATTTTGAAATGTCATGCCAAATATTGGCTCATTTTGGATTTCATGAGAGCTACACATTCCAAAAAAGTTGGGACAGGTAGCAATAAGAGGCCGGAAAAGTTAAATGTACATATAAGGAACAGCTGGAGGACCAATTTGCAACTTATTAGGTCAATTGGCAACATGATTGGGTATAAAAAGAGCCTCTCAGAGTGGCAGTGTCTCTCAGAAGTCAAGATGGGCAGAGGATCACCAATTCCCCCAATGCTGCGGCGAAAAATAGTGGAGCAATATCAGAAAGGAGTTTCTCAGAGAAAAATTGCAAAGAGTTTGAAGTTATCATCATCTACAGTGCATAATATCATCCAAAGATTCAGAGAATCTGGAACAATCTCTGTGCGTAAGGGTCAAGGCCAGAAAACCATACTGGATGCCCGTGATCTTCGGGCCCTTAGACGGCACTGCATCACATACAGGAATGCTACTGTAATGGAAATCACAACATGGGCTCAGGAATACTTCCAGAAAACATTGTCGGTGAACACAATCCACCGTGCCATTCGCCGTTGCCGGCTAAAACTCTATAGGTCAAAAAAGAAGCCATATCTAAACATGATCCAGAAGCGCAGGCGTTTTCTCTGGGCCAAGGCTCATTTAAAATGGATTGTGGCAAAGTGGAAAACTGTTCTGTGGTCAGACGAATCAAAATTTGAAGTTCTTTTTGGAAAACTGGGACACCATGTCATCCGGACTAAAGAGGACAAGGACAACCCAAGTTGTTATCAGCGCTCAGTTCAGAAGCCTGCATCTCTGATGGTATGGGGTTGCATGAGTGTGTGTGGCATGGGCAGCTTACACATCTGGAAAGGCACCATCAATGCTGAAAGGTATATCCAAGTTCTAGAACAACATATGCTCCCATCCAGACGTCGTCTCTTTTAGGGAAGACCTTGCATTTTCCAACATGACAATGCCAGACCACATACTGCATCAGTTACAGCATCATGGCTGTGTAGAAGAAGGATCCGGGTACTGAAATGGCCAGCCTGCAGTCCAGATCTTTCACCCATAGAAAACATTTGGCGCATCATAAAGAGGAAGATGTGACAAAGAAGACCTAAGACAGTTGAGCAACTAGAAGTCTGTATTAGACAAGAATGGGACAACATTCCTATTCCTAAACTTGAGCAACTTGTCTCCTCAGTCCCCAGACGTTTGCAGACTGTTATAAAAAGAAGAGGGGATGCCACAAAGTGGTAAACATGGCCTTGTCCCAACTTTTTTGAGATGTGTTGATGCCATGAAATTTAAAATCAACTTATTTTTCCCTTAAAATGATACATTTTCTCAGTTTAAACATTTGATATGTCATCTATGTTGTATTCTGAATAAAATATTGAAATTTGAAACTTCCACATCATTGCATTCCTTTTTTATTCACAATTTGTACAGTGTCCCAACTTTTTTGGAATCGGGTTTGTATTTGAAACAGTTCATGTCAGTTCAGTGGTTCTATCTTAATATTATAAAGCGACAAGAATACTTTTTGTTTTCCAAAAAAACTAAATAACGACTTTTCAACAGTATCTATATGGGACAATTTCAAAACACTGCTTCATGAAGCTTCTGAGCTTTATGAATCTTTTGTTTCGAATTAGTGATTCGGATCTCCTATCAAATGGCTAAACTGCTGAAATCACGTGACTTTGGTGCTCTGATCCACTGATTCGATTCATAAAGCTCTGAAGCAGTGTTTTGAAATCGGCCCATATAGATATTGTTGAAAAGTCGTTATTTTGCTTTTTTGGCGCACAAAAAGTATTCTCGTCACTTTATAATATTAAGGTAGAACCACTGAACTGATTTAAGTACGTTTTTAGTACCTTTATGGACCTTGAGAGTTTCAATGGCTTTCCTCTCAAAAGAGATCTCACTGAGCCATCGGATTTCATCAAAAATATCTTAATTTGTGTTCTGAAGATGAACGAAGGTCTTACGGGTGTGGAACGACATGAGGGTGAGTAATTAATGACAGAATTTTCATTTTTGGGTGAACTAACCCTTTAAGGTCAGACAGGGAGACTTCGCCCTGGTTTGTTCTTGCTCCAATGTTCTGGGAGGCAGACTTTGTCATAAAAATAAAAGTAAATATATATATATATATATATATATTAATCAAGGCAATATCAGCCATGGTTCTGATACTCTTCAGGTGGTCACAAAGCAACATGTTATATTCAAATCTTATATTCATTGGATTATAAATAAAATACTTATGTAGCAGTTACATTGTTACATCACATACATAGCCTACTATATTAGCTAAATACATCAAACAATGAGGCAGGGTCATTGTATTACTATGCATATTACAAATATTACAATAATATATCAATGATCAATGATCAATGATCAAAAAAGATTATTGTTCATTTAACAGTATAATCAGAATCATTACTGTGTAATATCATGTGTTTAGCATTGCGTTCAGACCTGGTTTCTGTTGCTGGCGGTCTGGGTTTGGTTCTGCTGGTTCTGACTCTGTGTTCTGGAACGTTCCTCATCCTGAAAAAGAGGAAAAGGAAATGTGGGACAGGTAATGCTTTGTTTGTGATTATTATTTTATAAGTCCTTTTTTAGTGTATGAATTGACTTAGTCCTTCTCTGTTTTCATTCAGCTTTATTTCAGCAAAATATGCAGCACAATACAGAGGTGGGTGTTCAAATCTCTTTTAGAAGTTCAGTAAATATGATTGTTTATTGATCAATAGAGAGTATTATCTTTGTAAACTAGTAAATTATTGACTGTTTTTCAGACTGACCGCATGTTTGAAGAGATTCACAACAGTGATGACGCCTCGGTAACATCTTCATCTAATCAGACGCCTGCATCACACCTCAACAACCACCCAGAAGTCTCTGCTGTTTACACCACAGTAACCAATCAGCAGCCTGATTCAAACTCTGGTCACACCCACTCGACCAATCAGGTGACAGATACAGACTGTGATTATTATGCTAATATGAAGTCACCTGACCCAACACAGGACAGCAGGACAGAACTGATCTACGTGACAGCAATACATCCACAAAACATCTCGACATATCCACAAAACAACGCAAGAAATGAGGGTGTAATATATTCAACAATAAAACACAAATAAAAAGAGACTGGTAAAATCTACATGGGTTTAATGAGTCAATATTTTTACATACTTTTGTGTACAAAACAGTTAATAAAGTGTATAATGTATTAAAAAAAGGTCATAATTATGCTTTCACAAGCTGCTAACAACAACAAATAAATGAATATAATTTTAATATTTTTTGTAACTAACCTTATTTGCAGTTAAAGCAAATCAAGTCTTTTTAAGTCTCCTCTCCTGTAGCCGCTGTGTGAAGTGATTCTGTCATGTTATGGAGCATCGGTTTTTGTATACATTTCAATCAAAACTCCACAAAGAATCCTATAGATTTACTTTTGCTGTAATATTGTGCTGTCCTATTGAGGGGGCCACAGAATAAGAAATCTTTGAACTCCACTTTTATGTCTTTGAATTGGGATGCAGCTAATATTAAATGCACATTTGAAACAGTTTATTGTACAGGTAAGTTAAGTGTAATCCTAAACAAATGTGCAGGTGCATTGTAAAACATGCAAATACAGACAGCAGCTCGCACACCACATGAAGAAACATTCAGTGCAGAAACTTGCGGTCAATGCTGTCCTGTGATTTATTAAGAAAATAGCTTAAAAATGGAAAAGTTCTAGCATATTTTCCTTTCTGTTTTTGAAGTAGCTTAAACCCACACTATTAGTAGAGAGATGCTGCACAGATAATTCATACATGCTTTTTCACTAATGCATTCAAATAAATGTAATCTTGTCTGATTTAGAACAGACCAGAAATCTGTAAGAAATATAACAACCCATAGACAAAATAATTGGTAAATATAAGCTGTTATGTTGACTCCGACAGCCTCGTCAACAGCACGCGACATGTGGCATGGTTGCAAAGCATTCCCATCTCATGTTTTTTGTGAATTACGTCATCAGTGATTGGTCGCCGTCAACATGACTTTATTTACATAAGAGTCGACTTGAAAAAATCTGAGGTCTTTCAACCCCTAATACACATGCATTCACTAACTATAAATTCCACTGTCAAAGGTGCTCAGCTGTTTTAATCCTTAAATACCTTCATAACATCTCGCCCTCTACAGGTGATGTCAAAGCACTACACAGAGCTTCATAAATCTCCAAGTAAACGACTCAGTTTGACTGAAATCAGCTGAAAAGAGACGGTGAACTCACAAAAAGACTCTTATAGTTTCACTATCAATGTATGGCCTTGGTCACGTCAATTACACTCTTGTTTGCTTGATAAATAACTTCATTCTCAGGTGAATGTTCAGGCAGATTTCATATTGACCTGTCCTGTGGTGTGATGTTTTATACTCCATATGAAACTATTTTGAACAGCATTTTGCTCATTACATTAATATTTAAAGATAGTTCAGGAGCATTTAAAATGAACTAGTGAAGGTTAGAAGGGATTAAAACTCCAAAGAAAATCATATTCAGTTTGTCAGAGTAAATGTGCTCTTTTATGATGTCCTGTAGAGCTGATGTGGTCAGAGAGGCAGGAAGCGGAAGGAAATGTTAATTTTAGCTGCTGATGCTGCATGTTGTTCACTGTGAGAACGACAGTAACGTTTGTCACACAGAATTTGGTGTTTTATTTTAGCGAAACGCTTGTAAAAGTTCATCATGTGGGACGTTCTGCTCTTTTCCAGCATCTGTACAGGTGAGTTTGAGACTCTGAGCTCTTTTACACACAGTTTGACATGATCTCTTGTTTTTCCACTGTTATCACATGATCTACATAATCATTCTGTTTCAGCTGTTGTTGTAGGAGCTGCAGATACAGTTACAGGACACAGAGGAGAGAGAGTTGAGATCAGATGCTCATATGAATCTGGATATGAATCAAATTCAAAGTATTTTTGTAAAGGCGAGTGCATCATTGGATTTAAAAACATCATGGTTAAATCAGGATCTGCAGCTAAAGACGAGAGATTCTCTCTGACTGACGACACGACGAACAGAGTTTTCACCGTCACCATCACTGATCTGAGAACAGAGGATGAAGGACAATACTGGTGTGCTGTGAAGAGGACTTTGTCTTTAACTGATGTCTATTCAGAGATTTTGTTGCAGATTAAACAGGGTAAGTGATTAATTTTATTAGAAGTGTAGCTAGAAGACAACAGAACAAATTAATGTAATATGTATTTTAAACTGAATTTAGTGTGACTGATTTTAAGTTGATCTTTCCTGTCATCCATCAGATAAAAAGACCACTGAGGTTTCAACAATCAGTCCATTTTCAAAAACTTCATCATCATATTTCAGTACAACAGAACTGAATCCACAATCAGGTCAGTTCATCTGTCTGTCGCTCTTTATGACTATATTTGAATATGATGCATGTATATATCAGTTTAAAGACATTAAATGTGTGTTACATGTCATGTCTCACATTCAGGGTCTGTCATCTACGTCTGTGTTGGGTTAGTCATCATGGTGATCGTCTTCCTCATTGCGCTGACGGTGTTGTGCAAACAGAAAAAGAGCAAGAATTTACCAAAAGTTACACAATTAGGACTTCCCCAGCATGGTCAGCATGGATCACACACAAACACACACTCATTTACTTAGAGATTCTAAATGGCAATATGCCATAGGCTTTTAAAGGTGCTGTATGTACATTTTATTTTTATTTTACTTAAGCATAAAAATGACAAAATACATTTGCAGATATTTAGGAAACATGCCAAGTTTACATACTTGTTTCTCTGAAAAAAAAAAAAAAAGCAATGCTACAGCCAGTTATTTGAAATGTGCCTGCCATGTCTGTTCCTGTCTTTCTGATCCCGCCCACTAACAGTTTACCCAATAGTATTTTGACACCCTGGGTTGCCAAACACAGCATATTTCAGTCATGCAAGCCAGCAGATGAACTGGGTCAGAGACAGATTCAGAGATAGATTCTTCTCATAGATTCTACCCAACATAAATTTATTCGCATCCATCTAAAAAGCTATTTTAGATAAATCAACTCCTTAATTTACAATTACAATTATAATTGAATGAGTTACAATTTACAATTGCACTTGTTCATGTCCTCAATCTGGCAACCCGCGTGAACGTAGAGTCTGAGGAGGAGGGGGAAAGGGAAATAACTTCATCTAATATTTTGAATGTGGACTGCAGTACCCATTTAAACCACAGTCTGTCAATATTACATACTGCTCCTTTAAATGCAGCTATAAATACCATCTTAATCCCACTACAATAAAACATCCTAATGCCAACAGAAAATGTTGTAATACTTTGTTTTAACTAGATCTCATGAGAACTAGATCAGATTGATCTAGATTGTTTCAGATCTCATTTTTTTTTTTTTTTTTTTTTTTTTAGAAATAATGTAAACGTAAACATAAACTTCAGCCAGCAATTTACCAAAATGTAAAATAGTTACAAATTGCCATGAGAGTGTGTTTTTACAAATAAGGTAATCATGGATGTCCAAAATAGGAGGATTTGACAGGTTTATCTCACTTTATTTAGGGGACCAAAATCCCCTAAAAAATGATTAAGCAGTTAACACAAGTTTCTCTCTTCACTTTCTAACATTTAATGTTTGAATATTAATTCTTCCCATGTTTTGACAGTCTCCGTCGGGCTTTTGCCTTTGAATACAACCGCTGAGAACACTGCAGAGGTGAGTGATGATGATCTTATGTTTATGAGCTCCTGAAAACACCTGCCTGAAGGTCTTTATGATTGTTGCTCATTGGTTTGGAGCTGCCGACTCTGGACGTCTTTCTCCTGCTCACCAGCATCCAAAACTCAACATATATCTTCTAGTGATAACAAATAATGTTGCGGTGTACAAATGTGTCAGGGTTTGGAAGATAAAATTAATTCTTTTGCAGGACATTGACTGGAATGACCATAATTATCAGGAAACCAGCGAGTTTCAGTGCAAGAACAAAGACATCTCTACTATCTACACTACAGCAGAAAGTCCAGATGATTCTCATATCTACTCCACTGCAGATGCACTAGATGATTCAAATAAACCAGATTATTCAACAATCTACTCCACTGCAGATAATCCAGAAGATTCAACAATCTACTCCATTACAGATAAACCAGATGATTTCACAATCTACTCAAATGCAGATAAACCAGACTCAACCGTCTACTCAACAGTAGATAAGCCAGTTTCAACCATCTACTCAAAGGCAGAGTCCAGATGATCCAAAGATCTTCTCAACTTCAGAAAGTCCAATGATCCAATGATCTTCTCAACTTCATACTGACCAAATGATCCAATGGTCTTAAACTTCAGATGATATAATGATCTTCTAAACTTAAGATTGGCCGTATCATCCAATGATCTTCTCAACTTCAAATTCACCAGATGATCCAATGACCTTCTAAACTTAAGACTGACCAGATGATCAAATGATCTTCTCAACTTCAGAAAGTCCAGATGATCTAATGATCTTCTAAACTTAAGATTGATCGTATCATCCAATGATCTTCTCAACTTCAAATTCACCAGATGATCCAATGACCTTCTAAAGTTGAAATTGACCAGATGACCCGATGATCTTCTCAACCTCAGAAAGTCCAGATGATCTAATGATCTACTCAACAGTAGATCGACTGCCTCTCAGCATCTTAATGTAGTGGAAACTGAACCCACAATGCAACAGTGATGGGACAAAAAAATCCCAAATTTTAAGAAGACATTTTACATATATCAGGGTTTAAATAATGTCCTCATCTGCTTGACTTTGATATAGACAGTCAGTCCATATCTATGTTCTTCAGCTTTTGTAGGTTTATTGTGAATTTATTTCATTCTTTTACTATTATATTGTTTGTTACACAATGAGCAGTAGCAAAAGTTGTATGTTATATTATGCACATTACATGTGTTATTTGTTTATTTATGTGAAATACAGACAATGTTGTATTTTATCATATGGGTTTACAGGGATATAGCTCAATGAATTTAATTAAACATAATTAAACAGTATGTTTATGGCAGTTGTCTTACACTGGAGTGACACACAATGAAGTGTTTTGACTTATTACATGACAAGGAAATAGACACAGAGAGACATAAACTCAAAAGATCCTCACAGCTCTTTTCAAGTCAATATAGATGAATCTTCAGTATATGGACAAATGACTTTATACTTTATTTCTCTTCAGGTAAATGTGTCTTCTTATTGAATAAATGTAATTAATTCAACTCTAATCATTAACTAAAAACATGAGCTTAATGGTCGCTTGATTTTTAGCATGCATGCTGTAAAGTGTGAGTGTGTTTTCTGTAGTTTCTGCAGAACTGAAACAATCCATGTGGAAATTGAGGGTTTTCTTTGAATACGAGAGACGGGAAGTAAACTGAAATTGTGAGAAGTGTGTTCGGTTAACTACTTCATGTTACTAATGAAGGTTTTTTCATTCAAAAGCCACAAGGAATAAAGAGGAACTCGTGCCACATAGCTCACAGTATGAGATGAGTCTTTATCAACAAAACACTTTATAAGTCAATAGTTCTGTGTTCTGATTGCTTCTAAAGCTGTTTAGTCTGAACCTGACACAGAGCAGCAGAAGACAAAAGCAGAGGTCACAAGAACACAAGTCTGCATCTCATCACATTCATGACAAAAACACAACCAGAAACTACCTGAAACACACCAAAAGCTTCAACAGATCATTTAATAAGAGAGAAGAATGAAGATCATCTCAACATTCACACTACTGATGATTCCTGGTAAGTATCTGAAGAAATCAGCTGGTCTCATTTAAGCCTCATAAGGGAAATTTTTAATACATTTTATTTTGATCTGTTGTAGGAGTCGTGAGCTCCATCAGCGTGACAGGATATCCAGGAGGAAAAGTCAACATCACATGCAAATATGATGAAGAGTATACATTAAATATAAAGTATTTTTGTAAAGGTCGGTGGGCAACATGCTCTGACCGCATCAGAAGTGATAAGAAAGATAAATGGGTTAATTCTGGAAGATTCTCTCTGTATGACAACACAAGATCAGCAGCTTTCTATGTGACCATCAGAAATCTGAGTCAATGGGATTCTGGAACATACTATTGTGCAGTCGATAAATATGGGATAGATTTCCACACCGAAGTGAACCTGAAAGTTGGAACAGGTGAGTAACTGAAATGCACTTAACCCATATTCTGACCATGACCATCACAAATGCTGTTATTTTTGTAGGTAATTTGGTGCACAAATTATACTTTCTGACCCTATTGGCTGATATTTGCTCTTGTTTACTTACTTAATTTTAAGATTTTTCATTTTGCATCTCAAGTAAATGAATCTTGAATTAAGAATGTCAAGTCTCTTTTTTATTTCTAAAGCCCTTTATACAGTAGAGATCGTAATAATAGATTATATAATAGTAGATTCACAGAAATAAACAGAAAAGCAACAGAATCAATGATGCAAACTTCATCAAATATGAGACAAATTCAAATTCTGTAAAACGGCTATATAAAGACAATAGTGTCATTATTCAGCTAAAGTTAGTGTTGGTTCAGATTCAGTACAATGTAAAATTAATTGCAAGCAGCTCTACTGAAGACACTGGTGTTGTTATCAAGTTCAGACGTGTAGATATTTGTGTTGTCAAACAAAAAAGATACTGAGGAAGAACAACTATTATTTTAAGCGATTTGGTGCACAAATCACATTAAAGTGCAAATGTCGGCACTAAGATAAAGACTTTATTAGTCAAAATGAAATTCAGAACAAATATAAAGTTCAGTCATGAAACTCTAACAATCGCTGATTGGTTCTTTCAGTACTGCGACACCAACCAAACGGAGGTACTTCCTCATTTACGTAGCTTTATTTATATCATATCCTAGCTGCGATCAGCACGCTGCACAATATGAGAACCATCCAAACCTCCTCCCCGGTGCCACCTGTAGAGATCTGCTAAGGGGGTTCTATCATTCTTCAGCAGCCTTTCCTTTGTTGTTATTTTGACTAAACTGAACAATTATGTATTTGCTCAGCAGCAGCAGCATAGCAGACCTCGTTCGCCAAAATCAAGCCTATGTACATTCCGTGCTCCATGCTAATACAATGCTGGTTGAAATCTGTTCACCCCGAGAGTTGTCATGATTGAACTGCAGATACAATATTAGCTCAAATGTGTTTCAGATGTTTTGATCTTCTGTTTTCTCAGATCCGTTTTTGATCATCGGTCTGTCTGTCGCTCCAGTTTTGATCATCATGTCATGCAAAGTGATTCACTGCAAGAAGCGTCAGACTCGAGGTCTCTCCACAAAGCCCTCTGATCCTCTGGTTTATACTATTCCAGAATTACCCATAAACCCCTCTGATTCTTCTAACACGGTTTAATCTACTACCGCAGAGGTCTTCAACCCTACTCCTGGGGACCCACTGTCCTGCAGAGTTTAGCTCCAACCCTAATCAAACACACCTGAACCAGCTAATCAAGCTCTTCTGGATTGCTTGAAAATCACAGGCAGGTGTGCTGAAGCAGGTTGGAAATAAATTTTGCAGGACAGTGGGTACCCAGGAGCAGGGTTGAAGACCTCTGTACTACCAAATTACCAATAAACCCTTCAGAGTCTGAATGAAGAAGGATGTTCAGATTGTAAAATGGTGAGCGTCAGTCAGTGATTACAGCAAATACATGTTAGTGATAAACCGTTTTCAGATTGTTATTTGCTCAATAAACACAACTTCTTACTAGTGATTTATGTAATTAGCTCAATAAACTTATCCTAAATTTGCATGTATTGTTTGTGTATAACTAAGAACAAAATTTTCAAAAAAATCACTTTCGCGATCAAAGGGGCAGGGGCTCAAGCCCCCAGGAGTTGGGCTTGGCCCCTTAGTTCCAGTGAAAGGAACTCTTAATGCTTCAGCATACCAAGACATTTTGGACATTTTCATGCTCTTAACTTTGTGGGAACAGTTTGGGGATGGCCCCTTCCTGTTCCAACATGACTGCGCACTAGTGCACAAAGCAAGGTCCATAAAGACATGGATGAGCGAGTTTGGTGTGGAGGAACTTGACTGTCCTGCACAGAGTCCTGACCTCAACCCGACAGAACACCTTCGGGATGGATTAGAGTGGAGACTGCGAGCCAGGCCTTCTCGTCAACATCACTGCCTGACCTCACAAATGCGCTTCTAGAAGAATGGTCAAAAATTCCCTTAAACACACTTCTAAACTTTGTGGAAAGCCTTCCCAGAAGAGTTGAAGCTGTTATAGCTGCAATGGATGGGCCAACTCCAAATTAAACCCTACGGATTAAGAATGGGATGTCATTGAAGTTCATGTGCATTTAAAGGCAGGCGTCCCTAAACTTTTGGCTATATATAAAAGGGAGGCCAGCTAGTAGTTGCTGTGCGAGTAAACCTCACTCTTCTGATCTCAAGAGATGCTATAGCAACTCACGGTAGAGGTGCAGCCTTTAGCCTCCTTGTTAGAGCGTCCAACTCCCACGCTGGAGACCCAGGTTTGAGGCCATCACAAAGCAGGGCGAGTAAGACCTGGGTGAGGGGTTACATATATATCAGTGTGCAGGGAAATTTCTCATACCCATTCTTTTGAAGTGTAGTCCCGAAAAATCTTCATTTGAAGGGCTATCTGGCCCTTCCCCTTACCCCTCAGCCAAAAGAGAATCAAGACACCCCTACCCTTTCATGTGAGCGTGCAAAACAAAGGGGTAGGGGACAGAGAAGGAGTAAAATGGGATTGGGCCTTAGTACATTGATCAAAGCAAAGCTGTTTATTGTTGAAGATCATTATTTTTCACAAGTGTATTGAAGGATTACGTTTGTGTTGCTAGTTTGGAGTTATGATCACTGTGGGGTATCTGTTAGAATGCACGAGTCTTTGTTCTCCATTTATGTTCACTTTATTCCAGCTTGCTTCTTTCAGGTTACAGGTGGACAGACATGTGGTTCTACATAAGGAACTAATAATAAATAATAGATTTTCTTAGTACAGTCAAAACAAGCATTACTCAGTAACAAAAATACAGCAAATAGTTATTAGATTGTCTTGTAATAGAAATATTCAATAGACAATAATATGCTCTTAAAGAAAACTATATGCAAGCATCAAACTGTACCACACGTCCTCACTTGTAATAACAGTAATAACAGTAAATAGTCCTACTTCTAGAGCAAAACAACAAATACTTAACGATACTTAATGATAATTACAATACAAGGCGTAAATGGTAGAATTAACTGTATACATCGCATTTATTCTTTTTTTTTTTTTTTTTTTTTTTAAACTGGTTATGTCTGTTGTACTTCCCTACATGCTCTTTTATTCATATATTTCCACTCCCACACCCAGTTACACTTACAGTTACACACACACACACACACACACACACACACACAAATCTTACTGGCTGTTATGTATGTTTTGTTGGTCTTTGTATTTTGCATTTAATTTCTCGTCTGTAAATATTGTAATTGTCTGTTTGCATAATAATAATAATAATAATAATAAAAACTAAAAAAAAAAACTTAAAAAAAAAAAACTATACATCGCAAACTGACAGTAAACAGAAAATGCTGCGTCATTCAGTCATCCAATGGCGAACAGTAAACGGCCTGAATGCACAATAAAGTTTCTCATCCTCACAAAACATTATATATATATATATATATATATATATATATATATATATATATAATGTATAATTATAATGATACTTACAGTTTTCTACACGCACAAATCCACCAAAGCAAGATTTAACAGTATGAACAACACTTAAAGAGCTGGTTTCCTTCTGCCTGTCGCTCCACCACAAACTAAAAACAACTTTTGTCTGAACGTGAGTAAAGGCGGGTGCACACTGTACGATTTATAATAGTCCTTTACGATTGTTCCTTGTCAGACTGTACGAACATGATCGTCATGTCACACTGTGGGATCTCAGCTGTCCTACAGACCTTAATGCACCAGAGAAACAAGCGCGCCTCCATCTTTATAATATTGTCTTTGAACTTCCGTTTTTGCGGTAGCTCTGTATATTTCTATGGCATCGCTGTTGAAGAATAATTAGCTGGTGAAGTGTATTTACTTGTTGTAGAGTTAATTAAAGTTGTCGTGAGCATTGTAATATTTAAAGCAGATGTCTTAACAAATGTCAGTAGACCCAGAAGATTTTAAAACGAGCAGTTCATTTATAAATACGTAAGATCGCTGTGGAAATACAAACCGGAAGTCAAAAGACAACGAGCGCAGCGCTGAAAAGGGGCGGGGCTACATAAGGTCTATATGTCAGACTGTAGGACAGTCAAGACCGGGTGTGCCTCATACGTCGTGAAAAGTGAAGCTGCGGGCTCTTTGATCGCCCCCTGGTGGCTGGATGGAGTACAGGTCATAAACCTCGCCCTCTCCATTCAAACGAATGGGAATGAGTCAAAACAAAAAAATAAATTACGCTTTAAATAAAGTTTTCCGAAAGATGGTTTTGGTAATTTAATTTAGTTGTTATCATGCTGATATATATTCAATTGTTTGTTTTTGTGATAAGTTTGATTTTAGCTAGGAATTTGATGCTATAGAAACAAGGCGTGTCGTCATGATTGACAGTTGTGACTGACAGTTGTGACTGACAGCTTCTCTGAGGACTGTCGGAGCTTCGAGGGGAGATTGAAGATATATAACTATTAATTTTTGATTTCTGTGTTGTTTCACACCAACAAAATGAGTTGTTCAGCAGTAAACTGTCCTGACCGACCTACAGGATCTGACGGATCACTAAACTTTTTTCGGTAACGTTAAATGTGGGCGTTATAAGCTAATTAATAAATGTTATTAACTAAGATAACACACTAGCGTTAGCCATGACGGGAAAAAGCAGGTGATCATTATCTGGCAGTTACTAATTATTTTTATGGGTATAAAATAATAATTAGCAGGACAAAACTAATGATAGCCTACTCTAATTAATTATAGAGCACTGTCTACAGCAATCGATCTCCTGTAACGTTAGTTCAAAATTTAAAAAGGCAGGACCGTTTCTGGCATTTTAGAGTTGTTTCTAGTGGCATATTATATTGAGTTTATCTACTCAATTTGCTGTTTCAAAAATATTATTGCTCTAGAAACAGAATAGCCTATTATTTTATAGGTAGAATTTTAAATTGTGTATAACTTATATAAATTTTATATTATATAAAAGCCTATTTAAAATACATAAATGATGACGCAGTCGTCTAGGCGGAAGTTTGATACCGCGACCGCCTCTTGAAAAACGAAGACAATTTGACGTTCGTCGTAGAAGACAATTTGACGTTCGTCGTAGAACTCACACTAGCGATCAAAGACTACAGATTTTTGTCTAGGATTATAGGAATCTTTTAGGATTCTCAAAATTTGTCTCAGATGACCAAATCGTGGCCAAAATCACAGTGTGCACCCGCTTCAATTCAGGCAGGTATACAATAACAGTCAGTCGGCGCCCTGACTTGCACTTTCCTTTCCGACAACATGCATCTGCTTACATATGGAACTGCTCGATTTTGCTGCTTCGCCTGTTTTGATCAGGAGATTCTGTACTCATTCAGAAGATGTGTAATAGCATATAACAGTGAAAATGCAGAAAGGCAGAAAATCTCGCAGGGAAGCATTTTCTCATAAGTCGTCAGTGGCAGGGAAAGAAATGTAATTGTTGTTAAAAAGGATCCTGTGAATTCATTGATGTTAACTAACTTATGATATACTAATTAAATTAGTATGTGAATGATGTGTAAATTAAGTCTTCAATTTGTCTCTGTTAATGTGATGTTTGGAGTTATTAAAAGTTCACCTTAAAGTGTAATTGAGATCTTACT
Source organism: Ctenopharyngodon idella (assembly GCF_019924925.1). Taxonomy (NCBI): domain Eukaryota; kingdom Metazoa; phylum Chordata; class Actinopteri; order Cypriniformes; family Xenocyprididae; genus Ctenopharyngodon; species Ctenopharyngodon idella. Next base: position 799,701 of record NC_067220.1, read on the forward strand.
GTAACGTATAGCCTACCAGTATGGCTGAAAATTTTGTTTCTGGGCCTTACAGTTCAAAAGTTATTAGCATAAACACAATTTTGAACTTTCCAGTGAATGGTTTTTATTGGTTGCTTTAGATTCCACAGCAGAAGAAGACTAACAATAACAATAGATGCCAAAATTAGCCCCTGATTAGCCTTCTGTTTAGTTCAGAGAGCTATGCTATACTGCGCCCTCTAGAGTTGATGTTCAATTGTTCAACACTACAGGTCACAGTCTACATTGGCCTGTTGCACAAAGCCGGTTTCAGTTTCTACCCAGGTAAGTTCAAGATTAATTTGAGCAAACTCTGTTTTTTTTTCGGGCTTATGAAGGTGGATTGTTTTTAGCGGGTTTCATTGCTATACTTACGCTACATGGCTGACCAGCTCCGGAGCAGGTTTTATTCTGAGTTGGAGATCACAAACCCAAACTCGACCAATCAGCTGTGAGTAAAGTGACATGTATCTGATGCAATAAAGCCACTCCCCCTGTATCTCTCGCTCCAAATTAAATCAGTTTATAGTGAAAACATTTTAGAGACAAAATTGCTCAACATTTGCTGTTATTCATTATATTTATATTACATAAACTTATGAATAATTCATTACATATTCATATAATTAGGCCTATTATGTTAATTGAGAATATTAAACTTTGCTTTTAAATTAAAATAAATATAATACATGCATAATATATAAAGCTTTTAAAAAGATTAAGCATACATGTATTCTTTTGAGCTCTTTGTGAAACTATATTAATTATTTGGTCTATTTGTTTGATTCACATGCATTGATATAGTCAGATATTTTCTTTCAGCTTCCTTCTCAAACTTTCACTGCAGCACCAGTGTTTATTCCTGCTTTGTAAATGCGTTTAATTTCATATTTTTCATAACGATCTCTTAGTCTTCGGAAGAGACATGAACGAGAAGTGAATCAAACTGTTGTTCTCCTTGTTCCGTGTGTTTGGCTGGATTAAACCTGAGTTGACAGAGAAAGTTTATACCGAGCGTTGTGCAACAGTTGATCCTGATCTAAACCAGGTTGGATTTATCTGGATTTGTCAACTCCAAACCTACTCTGAAACTCAGAGGTTGTTCAACTAGCTTCATGCAACAGGCCACATGTGTCTTTGAATCTTATGTACTGTAGCAAATCTTAATCTAAAAAAATGACTGAAATTTGTTGTAAACAGTGAACTCAAGAAAAATATTTTATTTTTGTTCATTCATATTAATAATGTAAACATAGAGAACATGCTTTTTGTCAATGTAATGATTTCCAGGGCCCGTTTCAATAAGGAGGTTCAACCAACTCTGAGTTAAAACTTGAACTCTGAGTTAGAGTTTCCCATCTCAGGTTAAGTTGAGTTTTCGGTTTCAGAACAGCTGAATTGAGTTAGTTCAGTCAACTCTGAGTAGATTACTCTGAATTAAACATGTGCACCATGACTATGAAAAGACATGATCAATGGAGCTCCAATATTATGATTAACTTATTATATTATTAAGTTTAATTCTTAATCACTGTTATAATATCAGAGGTGAAAACTGGCAGAGCAGAAAGTTATTGAACTAATATTAATTTCCATGGTATCCCACGGTCCAAAAAAAAAAAAAAAGTATAAAAGTATAATTCAATCAGGTAAAGCTTTAAGCATAAAAGGCTAATGGATGTAGGCTACATGACATTACATACATTTGACATATTAAATAAATGTTATTCAGTATCTATGTTACTTCCAGAGGACGCAGCAAGATCAAGTAAATGTCATTCATCAGATTAGCCTCATTTAAACTGATTTTTACACCACAGTAGAGTTGGATGTGGTTAAAGATACAGAAGGGGAAGGAAATGTTAACATCAGTTGTTGATGCCACATTGTTCACTCAGTACGGAAGAGAACGACTAACGTTTGTCACACAGAATTTGGTCTTTTATTTTAGCGAAACGCTTGTCAAAGTTCATCATGTGGGACGTTCTGCTGCTCTTTTCCAGCATCTGTACAGGTGTGTTTGAGACTCTGAGCTCTTTTACACACAGTTTGACATGATCTCTTGATTATAACATGATCATCAGATTCATATTGATATTTGTAAGTTATTATTCAGGCCTGCTAATGTCTCTTATTCAAACATAACAGCTCTATATAATGATATTTGTGTTTCAGCTGTCGTTTTAGGAGCTCCAGATACAGTTACAGGACACAGAGGAGAGAGAGTTGAGATCAGATGCTCATATGAATCTGGATATGAATCAAATTCAAAGTATTTTTGTAAAGGGGACTGTAAATATGCTCGAAATAAAAACATCATGGTTAAATCAGGATCTCCAGCTAAAGACGAGAGATTCTCTCTGACTGACGACACGACGAACAGAGTTTTCACCGTCACCATCACTGATCTGAGAACAGACGATCAAGGCAAATACTGGTGTGCTGTGAGAGGGGGACTTTAACTACTGATGTCTATTCAGAGATTTTGTTGCTGGTTAAACATGGTAAGTGATTAATTTTGAAATCTGTAATAGAAATTATGTACCACAGAGTGAGTGAACAGTTAGTCATTAAGTCATCTTGTAAGTTGACTCATATTGTACTGTTGATTGTCTACTTAGACTCGAGTGTGTTGAGTGTAAAATACAACAATAAGCTATTACAGGCTGTGTGTTACAGTGATTTTACTGTGGTTAAAGGGTTTTCTTTGGCACAACATGAAACGGTGATTAAAACAGAGCCTAAATGAAAGATTGTATGCATTTTTAAGTTAAATTCAATGTCAGTGTTTTAAGATGATCTTTCCTGTGACACTTCAGATAAAAACACCACTGAAGTTTCAACCATCAGCTCTTTTTCAAAAACACAGTCGTCTTTCAGCACAACAGAACTGAATCCACAATCAGGTCAGTTCATCTGTCTGCTGCTCAATATTACTAATTATTATTTCTTGAATATTGAATCTAAATATCTAAATCTAAATGTAATTGAGTGTATTTAAATATGTTAGATGATTCCTTTGAGAATAAATGTGTATTATAGGTCTGTGCTGAAGTCTGAAGATTCAGTCCACAGGCGTTTACTCCTTTCTTAAAAATGTAAAAGTTGCTTGGGATAAGAAAGTGTCTTTACAATGAACGTAAAATGTAAATGTGGAGCTTCGTTTATGTGTTCATGATCTTACTGCATGAGCGGCTCGTTCACACGTAACTGGTGTTTTTCTCTGTCAGTGTCTCATCAAACTGAAAGTGAAACAACAAGAACAACAACAGGAAATACTACAGTTGAACTCGATCAGCCAACCACTAGTGAGTACACAAACTACACTACCCATGATGCAACGGCTCACTCCTTGATCACATGATCACTCCTTTGAACAGAAATTGCTTTGAACATTTGAGACACACACTGATGTGGTTAATTTGGTTTGACATCAACCATAGACAGAAGTGTTTCCTTCTGGAGAATCGAGGTTTACCATTGCAGTTTCACTTCAGTTACACAATATAATGACAATATAGTACAATGTTTTATAGCACAATGATAAAAATGATTTATAGCAGTTATAAGATTGTTGTTATTCATGTAACAGTATAATCATCATCAGTATATGTTTTTTTATATATCATGTGTTTAGTGATGCGTTCAGACCTGGTTTCTGTTGCTGGCGGTCTGGGTTCGGTTCTGCTGGTTCTGACTCTGTGTTCTGGAACATTCCTCATCCTGAAAAAGAGGAAAAGGAAATGTGGGACAGGTAATGCTTCATTTGTGGTTATTATTATTATTATTAAAGTCCTGTTTTAGTGTATGAATTGACTTAGTCCTTCTCTGTTTCCATTCAGCTTTATTTCAGCAAAATGTGCAGCACAATACAGAGGTGGGTGTTCAAATCTTTACATGTAGAAGTTCAGAAATACATGTGAAATGATTGTTTATTGATTAACAGAGAGTATTATCTATATAAACTGGTAAATTATTGATTGTTTTTCAGACTGACCGCATGTATGAAGAGATTCCAAACAGTGACGTCGCCACGGTAACATCTTCATCCAATCAGACGCCTGAATCACACCACCCAGAAGTCTCTGCTGTTTACGCCAGAGTAATCAAACAGCAGCCTGATTCAAACCCCGGTCACACCCACTCGACCAATCAGGTGACAGATCCAGACTGTGATTATTATGCTAATATGAAGTCACCTGACCCAACACAGGACAGCAGGACAGAACTGATCTACGTGACAGCAACACATCCACAAAACATCACAACACATCCACAAATCAACGCAAAAAATGAGGGTGTAATATATTCAGTGATCAACCGTAAATAAAAAAGACTGTCAAAATCTGTTAAAATCTACATTGCTTTAATGAATCGATATTTTGACACACTTTTATGTACAAAACACAGTTTATAAGTGTATAATGTTCATTATGCTTCACTAACAAGATAACCAGCTAACAACAAATAAATAAAAATTGTGTGATTTTTAATGTAATTGGTACACCTCTTTTACAGTTAAAGCATATAAAAAGTCAGCTTAATCTTCTTAACCTTCTGTGTGAAGTGATTCATGTCTCAGATTCAGGGTTTCCAGGGGCCTGTGTCATGAAGCCGGATTAGCTGGCTAGCCAGGTAAGTTTCAGATTAGTTTGCACCAATCCTGGGTTTTAAGTACCATGAAAGTGAATCTTTCATTTGAAGGCCATGTTACTAGCATCTGTAAAACCGCATTCTTCCATCTTAAAAATATATCTAAACTACGACATATGCTCTCAATGACAAATGCAGAACAGTTAGTTCATGCGTTCATGACCTCAAGGCTAGATTACTGTAACGCTCTACTGGGTGGTTGTTCTGCTCGCCTGATAAATAAACTACAGCTCTTACAAAATGCAGCAGCTAGAGTTCTTACTAGAACCAGGAAGTATGACCATATTAGCCCAGTTCTGTCAACACTGCATTGGCTTCCTGTTAAACATCGTATAGATTTTAAAATCTTGCTTATTACTTACAAAGCACTAAATGGTTTAGCTCCCCAGTACCTGAGAGAGCTCCTAATTCATTATAGTCCTTCACGTCTATTGCAATCTCAGAATTCAGGCCAGCTGATAATACCTAGAATATCAAAATCAACTGCAGGTGGTAGATCCTTCTACTATTTGGCACCTAAACTCTGGAACAATCTTCCTAGCATTGTTCGGGAAGCAGACACACTCTGTCAGTTTAAATCTAGACTAAAAACGCATCTCTTTAACCTGGCATACACATAACACATTACCAATTTATATTTCCAAATCCGTTAAAGGATTATTAGGCTGCATAAATTAGGTCAGCCGGAACCGGGAACACTTCCTATAACACCTGATGTACTCGTTACATCAGAAGAAGAATGGCATCTACGCTAATATTAGTCTTTCTGTTTATCCCGAGGTTCACCGTAGTCAACCGGATCCGGGCCGTATCCAGGTGAGACCAAGGACCTGCACCTTGACACGACCACAACGCAGCCCTGAAGTATCAGCAGAGATTGAGTCAACTAGATCATCCCCTGTGAAGGCCTCATCGACACGACAGCCACGACACAGTTCCTCAACAACCGTCCATACCGGCGTGATGAATACGATCCTCAATTGGATGGAACTGAAATAAATACTTTTAATGTTGCGATCCTATTGGACTTATGATAGCAACCTGAATTGTAACAAAGCACTGTTGGCCAGAGGAGAACTGGCACCCCGACTAAGCCTGGTTTCTCCCAAGGTTTTTTTTCTCCATTTTAACACCAATTTGCCACTTGTCTGCCACCTGATGTCACCTGATGGAGTTTGGGTTCCTTGCCGCTGTCGCCTCTGGCTTGCTTAGTTGGGGACACTTGACTTGACATTTGATATTCAACAGTGCTTTTGATCTGCCTGCATTGACACTATTCTTTAAGAGCTGCTGTGCAGCCAAACAATGTACCAGTTATCAATGTAAAGCTGCTTTGACACAATCTACATTGTAAAAAGCGCTATATAAATAAAGGTGACTTGACTTGACTTGACTTGGCTTTTAGCGGTGTTCATCACCATAGTAACTTACGCTCCACGGCTAATCTGCTGCAGGGCAGGTTATGTTCTGGTTCAGAGATCTCAAACCGAAATTGGTCCAATCGGATGTGAGCTAAATGAACTGACGCATCCAACGCAATAAAGTCACTCCCCCAGTTTCTATTCCGCCAAATTAACGGTCACTATATAGTAAAAGAAATATTTAACAATGAAATTGTCTGGCTTTAATGATAATTACTTAGAATGATTTTATGATTTATGTATGATTTATATAATAGTTCAATGATATATATTATTATTAATCCATTACACAAGCAATTTTAGTTTAACAGTTATTAATTATTTAGTTTTAATGAATATTAATATATACAGATCATATGTAATATAAATAAGATATAAATAAACTTTAAATGACTACATGTGACCTTACATGTTTGAGTCTCTATCGTTATATATTATCGACTAAATAAACTAACTTCACAAGTTTCACTTGCACTGATAGAGCAAAATAATTTCTTTTATTTTCATCAGTGTAAATGAGTTTAAATTCTTCATTGTCTTCAATCTCTTAATCTTCAGCAAAAGAGTTTTGAATCGCACTGGCTGTCTCACGAGAAGAGAATCAGAGTTTCTCTCTGTTGCAACGCATCTGATTGGCTGTTCACCACTGATGTCACACATTCATGTGCACACGCTCCACAAACTCAGGATCAAAGCCTGAGTTGACAGAGAAAGTTGATGATAAGCATCATGGTACCAACAAAGCCGGATTGGAGTGGTTTGGTTTTGTCAACTTGAAACTAATCCTACAACCCTGAGTTTGTTCAACTACCATCATGGTACAGGCCCCTGAGCTAAGTAACAAAACTAACCCAATGATCCTGATCCAAACATCAGCACTCAAAATATGACTCTCCCATACCTGATACAGATATTTCACAGTCAATGTTATGCAGTACATTAAAACACTGTATGTTCTCATCATCTAATACTGTTTTATCATTGGTAGAACATAAAATGGGTAAAATATTTCAGTCAAATAATTTATGCAATGTCAAACCTTCAAACTGCGGGGAGAAAAACAACCCACGTCAAGTTTAAAAGTAACTCAATTCCATGTGAAAACGACACACTTGGCAACCCTGCTGTGTATTTCAGAGAGCTGAGCTCCATCTCGCCCTCTACAGGTGATGAAAAACACTACACCGAGATTCAACACACTCCTGTCACTGTTATGTAGCAAATCTCCATCTGAAACAACTCAGTTTGACTGAAATCAGCTGCACAGAGACAGTGAGCTGATGAAGGACTCTTATAGACACTAGTTTCACTGTGGTGTATGGCCTTGTTCACTTCAGTTACACTTCTTCATTTACTTGATAAATAACTTCATTCTCAGGTGAATGTTCAGTCTTCAGCAGATTTCAAACTCACCATCCTTACATTCATGGAAATATTGACCTGTCCTGTGCTGTGATGTTTTATACTCCATATGAAACTCTTATGAACAGCAGTTTGTTCATTACATTAAGATTTAAAGATTATATGGAATATTATTTGTATACTTCTTATTTATACTTTTAGAACTAGTGAAGGTTTGAAGGGATTAAAACGCAAAAAATCATGTTCAGTTTGTCAGAGTAAATGTGCTCTTTTATGATGTCCTGTAGAGCTGATGTGGTTAGAGATACAGGAAGCGGAAGGAAGTGTTAATTTTAGTTACTGATGCTGCTCACTACAGAAGAGAACGACAGTAACGTTTGTCACACAGAATTTGGTCTTTTAAAAGAAACTCTTGTCAAAGTTCATCATGTGGGACGTTCTGCTGCTCTTTTCCAGCATCTGTACAGGTGAGTTTGAGACTCTGAGCTCTTTTACACACAGTTTGACATGATGTCTTGATTTTCCACTTTTATCACATGATCATCAGACTCATCTTTATTTGTTATTTAGGCCTACTAATGTCTCTTGTTCAAACAGCTCTATATAATGATATTTGTGTTTCAGCTGTTGTTGTAGGAGCTCCAGTTACAGTTACAGGACACAGAGGAGAGAGAGTTGAGATCAGATGCTCATATGAATCTGGATATGAATCAAATTCAAAGTATTTTTGTAAAGGCGAGTGCATCATTGTATTTAAAAACATCATGGTTGAATCAGGATCTCCAGCTAAAGACGAGAGATTCTCTCTGACTGACGACACGACGAACAGAGTTTTCACCGTCACCATCACTGATCTGAGAACAGAGGATGAAGGACAATACTGGTGTGCTGTGAAGAGGACTTTGTCTCCTGATGTCTATTCAGAGATTTTTTTGCAGGTCAAACATGGTCAGTGATTATATTTATTAGAAGTGGAGCTAGAAGGCAACAGAACAAATGAATATTAATGTATTTTAAATTGAATTCAGTGTCACTGACTTTAAGTTGATCTTTCCTGTCATCCATCAGAATCAAAGTCCACTGAGGTTTCAGCCATCAGCCCTTTCCCTAAAACACCATCAAATTTCAGTACAGCAGATCTGAATCCACAACCCACCGATATGAAACCCACATATCATCACGTCTCAGCAGGTCAGTTCATCTGTCTGCTGCTCTGTATCATTCTTCTTTCTTGTATATTGTGCATCTAACTGTACTTGAATATTTCTATACGTGTTAGATGATTCCCTCTGAGATCAAATGTGTGTTAAAGGTGAATGTCTTTACTGTACATGCAGGCTCTTAAACCTACTTCTGTGTTGAAGATTGAAGGTTCAGTCCCTAGAGGTTTTCTCCAACGGGAATGAAGAGATTACAAACAGTATCATTTTTATCCAATCAGACGCCTGCATCACACCTCAACAACCAGCCGAAAGTTTCTACGGGTTACCTCACAGTAACCAATCAGCAGCCTGATTCAAACCCCAGTCACACCCACTCGACCAATCAGGTGACAGATACAGACTGTGATTATTATGCCAATATGAAGTCGCTTGAAGCGACACATGACAGAAGGACAGAACTGATCTATGTAACAGCAACACATCCACAAAACATTTGCAAAACACAGAATATTTCAGATCGCTAGCCTGTATTTTTAATGTTTCTCTTCCCTTATAGCCAAAGTTAAATCACAACGCAGTGTTTCATTTCGTAATATTAAAAATGTAGAATTTAATGTTGTGTATGGAATGATTGATCACTCTGTAACTCAGTGTTGTTTTAATACTTCTACATCAGATTTGGTACATTTTTACAATGACAGTTTTCCCAAATATTGACATTGCGGCACCTGTGAAAACTGAGGAAAACAGCTTCTGATCTCTGGATTTACTAAACACTTAAAAAACACTTGTGTGTTCTCTAAACATTGCAACATTGCATTTCTAATCAACTCCCGATGAGCATTAATACTATTTTTTTTAATGATCACTCAGAGAGTCATTTAACCATATATTACTGTCTTTGGAAGGCTTTTTCCTTTCAAACCCATTAAAATGTACAAATTTATGGTGTTTCATATTTACAATGCAGGGACTTTTTTGTCAGTTGAACCTGTTTTTGACCTAATATTTACATGAAATACCCTCTAGATCAATAACAAAATGAAGTTCACGGTTCTCTGAATCCGGTTAGTGGTCACATGACATGCAGGTAAGCAAATATATTTTTAAATATTTTTTAGTATTTATTTATATTTTTAGTTTATTTTTGTGTGTATATATATATATATATATATATATATATATATATATATATATATATATTCTTTTTTGATAGCTTTTCATTAAACTCATGAACCCATGGCAGTTCCATCACAAACCCCAGTCTGCATGTTGTTGAAAACAAAGAATGGATGGAATGTTTTCTTTTGCTTTTTTATATTGATTTTTATATCAGTGTGGTACAAGAGTATCCTATTAAAAAAAACAATCAAAAAGAAACAAAAAAACAAATTAGGTCAAAAGTAATCAAAAAATATATTACCTAAAATGAGCAATCTAGACAGTCTCTCCAGGATTTTGTGATTCTGTGATCGCTGAATTTATCGCAAAATCAAGCAGACTTCACAATTTTCAGAGGATTTTTTTTTTTTTTTTTTTCATAAATTGCTGCACATTTTACCGTTACTGGTGCCCTCGAATAGTCTGGAGGCCTGCCGTGGTTCTTGAGGTCAGAAAAGTAACAACAATGTTAGAAGAAGAATGTTGTCTGTGGTGTATTTTCACTGCAAAACAACAAGAAATGCCACAAATATCGCTACAAATTTTGAGAAAAGCCACAGCAAATTCATTTTAGGCCACAAAAATCTGAAAAAAAGTCCTGTGAAATTTGTATTTTATTATTAATATATCACCTAATGTCCAGTAAAGCTGTTCTTGTTTGCATATTTCCTGACAACACGACAAGTCTGATGTATAGTGACTGTCGTAAACCAGGAGCCCAAAATGTTCCTATAGATTAGTCGCTTTCACATCGCCGTGTGTTCTTGTAGTGTGAGCGATGAAACAACAACGTTAACCTGCTGTGATGATATCATGCACCTTAATGTACATGAATGCAAGAAACAATTTGATCATTATTTTTTTTATACTAATAAACTAACAAAAATAATATTTTTAAAATTTAAATAAATGGCCTTTGCACTATACTTAAAGGGTTAGTTCACCCAAAAATGAAATTAATGTCATTAATTACTCACCCTCATGTCGTTCCACACCCGTAAGACCTTCGTTCATCTTCAGAACACAAATTAAGATATTTTTGATGAAATCCGAGAGGTATATGATTCGTCCATAGACAGCAATATAAATAAAAACACTTTCAAGGTCCAGAAAGGTACTAAAGACGTCGTTAAAACAGTCATGTGACTGCAGTGGTTCAACCTTAATGTTATGAAGAGACAAGAATACTTTTTGTGTGCAAAAACAAAACAAAAATAGTGACTTTTTGCACACAAAAAGTATTCTTGTCTCTTAATATCTTAATTTGTGTTCTGAAGATGAACGAAGGTCTTACGGGTGTGGAACGACATGAGGGTGAGTAATAAATGACATTATTTTCATTTTTGGGTGAACTAACCCATTGACATTATGATATATTTTATTTACCATCAGTTTTCGCTCTCTGATATCTCGTGTGAATTCATGTGAGAAAACGCCTTCCGTTGTTGAGTGTTGTATTGTTATGTGCGCTGCTATGACAAGATGGCGACAAATTACAAAAAAACCTTGTGTATTGTGAGCACCACAGTGATTCAGGTTACAGTCCTGAAGTGTGAGCTGCCGTTAGCAAATCGAGGAACAAATTAGTAAATCGAGCGCACTATTTACTTTTCCCCCCTGCATATGTCATGTGTGGCGCTCTGTACTTTCAGCTTTCAGTCAGTGAAAAGAGTGCGAAAAGTGGATAATCTAGCAACAAAGTCTTTAATTTATTTTAAAGAAAAACCCTCTTCCTACTTGTGACAATAAACACAGGAAGTGAACAGACACATCAAATGTTGTACAATTCCTAAAATATGATACAATAATCATATTATTGAAACGTCTATACAGTGTATTTAACATGAGTAAACCTTAATTTAATAAACCTTCATATTTTATTTCAATCTCATCATTTAATACTCTAGGATCTGTCTGAGTTGTTCATTAACTGAGACAGTGTTTGCTTCAGCAGATTGAAGAGAGAGAGAGAGGGGAAACCAAACTGCCAACACAGAAGGACATGAAACATCTTTCTAATCATATGCTGTAAACAGCAGTAGTGCACTAACAATATTCAAAAAGCAACAAGACTGGAGTGCTGTGTAAAATACTCACATTGTACATACTGTGTAAATGTCACACACTCCTATCATTCCTTCCTCCATCTCTCTCTGCTCCAGGTCAAACACTGCTTATCTGTTTAATATAGTTTGGTGAACTGGTAAACCATTACAGACGTCCTGCAGAGCTGATGTGGTTAGAGATACGAAAGGGGAAGGAAATGTTCATTTTAGCTGCTGATGCTGCTTGTCGTTCACTCAGTACGGAAGAGAACGACAGTAATGTTTGTCACACAGAATTTGGTCTTTTAAAAGAAACTCTTGTCAAAGTTCATCATGTGGGACGTTCTGCTGCTCTTTTCCAGCATCTGTACAGGTGAGTTTGAGACTCTGAGCTCTTTTACACACAGTTTGACATGATCTCTTGATTTTCCACTGTTATCACATGATCATCAGACTCATCTTTATTTGTTATTTAGGCCTACTAATGTCTCTTGTTCAAACAGCTCTATATAATGATATTTGTGTTTCAGCTGTTGTTGTAGGAGCTCCAGATACAGTTACAGGACACAGAGGAGAGAGAGTTGAGATCAGATGCTCATATGAATCTGGATATGAATCAAATTCAAAGTATTTTTGTAAAGGCGAGTGTACGATTGGAAATAAAAACATCATGGTTAAATCAGGATCTCCAGCTAAAGACGAGAGATTCTCTCTGACTGACGACACGACGAACAGAGTTTTCACCGTCACCATCACTGATCTGAGAACAGAGGATGAAGGACAATACTGGTGTGCTGTGGAGGGGATGATTTATGATGACTATTCAGAGATTTTGTTGCTGGTTAAAAAGGGTAAGTGATTAATTTTGAAATCTGTAATAGAAGTTATGTACCACAGAGTGAGTGACCAATTAGTCATTAAGTCATCTTGTAAGTTGACTCATATTGTACTGTTGATTGTCTGCTTAGACTCGAGTGTGTTGAGTGTAAAATACAGCAATAAGCTATTACAGGCTGTGTGTTACATTGATTTTACTGTGGTTAAAGGGTTAAATGGTGATTAAGATAGAGACTAAATTAAAGATTAGATGCTTTTTTAAGTTAAAGTCAGTGTCAGTGTTTTAAGTTGATCTTTCCTGTGACACTTCAGATAAAAACACCACTGAAGTTTCAACCATCAGCTCTTTTTCAAAAACACAGTCGTATTTCAGTACAACAGAACTGAATCCACAATCAGGTCAGTTCATCAGTCTTATTTCCTGAATATTGAACATCTAAATGTACTTTAATTTTTTTAAATATGTTACATGAATCATTTGAGATGAAAATGTCTGTGCTGAAGTCCACAGGCGTTTGCTCCTTTCTTAAAAATGTAAAAGTTTCTTGGGATAAGAAAGTGTCTTTACAATGAACATAAAATGTAAATGTGGAGCTTCGTTTATGTGTTCATGATCTTACTGCATGAGCGGCTCGTTCACACGTCACTGGTGTTTTTCTCTGTCAGTGTCTCATCAAACTGAAAGTGAAACAACAAGAACAACAACAGGAAATACTACAGTTGAACTCGATCAGCCAACCACTAGTAAGCACACAAACTACACTACCCATGATGCAACTCTTTGATCACATGATCGCTTTGAACATTTGACACACACTGATGTGGTTAATTTGGTTTGACATCAACCATAGACAGAAGTGTTTCCTTCTGGAGAATCGAGGTTTACCATTGCAGTTTCACTTCAGTTACACAATATAATGACAATATATTACAATGTTTTATAGCACAATGATAAAAATGATTTATATCAGTTATAAGATTGTTGTTATTCATGTAACAGTATAATCATAATCAGTATTGTGTTTTTTTTATATATCATGTAATATCATGTGTTTAGTGATGCGTTCAGACCTGTCTTCTGTTGCTGGCGGTCTGGGTTCGGTTCTGCTGGTTCTGACTCTGTGTTCTGGAACGTTCCTCATCCTGAAAAAGAGGAAAAGGAAATGTGGGACAGGTAATGCTTTATTTGTGATTATTATTATATAAGTCCTGTTTTAGTGTATGAATTGACTTAGTCCTTCTCTGTTTTCATTCAGCTTTATTTCAGCAAAATGTGCAGCACAATACAGAGGTGGGTGTTCAAATCTTTACCTGTAGAAGTTCAGAAATACATGTGAAATGATTGTTTATTGATTAACAGAGAGTATTATCTATATAAACTGGTAAATTATTGATTGTTTTTCAGACTGACCGCATGTATGAAGAGATTCCAAACAGTCACGTCGCCGCGGTAACATCTTCATCCAATCAGACGCATGAATCACACCACCCAGAAGTCTCTGCTGTTTACACCACAGTAACCTATCAGCAGCCTGATTCAAACCCCAGTCACACCCACTCAACCAATCAGGTGACAGATACAGACTGTGATTATTATGCCAATATGAAGTCACCTGACCCAACACAGGACAGCAGGACAGAACTGATCTACGTGACAGCAACAACAACACATTCACAAAACAACGCAAGAAATAAGGGTGTAATATATTCAGTGATCAACCGTAAATAAAAAAAAAAACTGTCAAAATCTGTTAAAATCTACATTGCTTTAATAAATCGATATTTTGACACACTTTTATGTACAAAACACAGTTTATAAGTGTATAATGTTCATTATGCTTCACTAACAAGATAACAGGCTAATAACAAATAAATAAAAATTGTGTGATTTTTAATGTAATTGGTACACCTCTTTTACAGTTAAAGCATATAAAAAGTCAACTTAATCTTCTTAACCTTCTGTGTGAAGTGATTCATGTCTCAGATTCAGGGTTTCCAGATCTGAGTAACAAAACTAACCCAATGATCCTGATCCAAACATCAGCACTCAAAATATGACTCTCCCATACCTGATATAGATATTTCACAGTCAATGTTATGCAGTACATTAAAACACTGTATGTTCTCATCATCTAATACTGTTTTATCATTGGTAGAATATAAAATGGGTAAAATATTTCAGTCAAATAATTTATGCAATGTCAAACCTTCAACCTGCGGGGGAGAAAAACAACCCACGTCAAGTTTAAAAGTAACTCAATTCAATGTGAAAACGACACACTTGGCAACCCTGCTGTGTATTTCGGAGAGCTGAGCTCCATCTCGCCCTCTACAGGTGATGAAAAACACTACACCGAGATTCAACACACTCCTGTCACTGTTATGTAGCAAATCTCCATCTGAAACAACTCAGTTTGACTGAAATCAGCTGCACAGAGACAGTGAGCTGATGAAGGACTCTTATAGACACTAGTTTCACTGTGGTGTATGGCCTTGTTCACTTCAGTTACACTTCTTTATTTACTTGATAAATAACTTCATTCTCAGGTGAATGTTCAGTCTTCAGCAGATTTCAAACTCACCATCCTTACATTCATGGAAATATTGACCTGTCCTGTGCTGTGATGTTTTATACTCCATATGAAACTCTTATGAACAGCAGTTTGCTCATTACATTAAGATTTAAAGATTATATGGAATATTATTTGTATACTTCTTATTTATACTTTTAGAACTAGTGAAGGTTTGAAGGGATTAAAACGCAAAAAAGTATGTGCAGTTTGTCAGAGTAAATGTGCTCTTTTATGATGTCCTGTAGAGCTGATGTGGTTAGAGATACAGGAAGTGGAAGGAAATGTTGATTTTAGTTGCTGATGCTGTTTGTTGTTCACTCAGTACGGAAGAGAACGACTAACGTTTGTCACACAGAATTTGGTGTTTTATTTTAGTGAAACTCTTGTCAAAGTTCATCATGTGGGACGTTCTGCTACTCTTTTCCAGCATCTGTACAGGTGAGTTTGAGACTCAGAGCTCTTTTACACACAGTTTGACATGATCTCTTGATTTTCCACTGTTATCACATGACCAGACGACTCATCTTTATTTGTGATTTAGGCCTGCTAATGTCTCTTGTTCAAACAGCTCTATATAATGATATTTGTGTTTCAGCTGTTGTTGTAGGAGCTCCAGTTACAGTTACAGGACACAGAGGAGAGAGAGTTGAGATCAGATGCTCATATGAATCTGGATATGAATCAAATTCAAAGTATTTTTGTAAAGGCGAGTGCTTCATTGGATTTAAAAACATCATGGTTGAATCAGGATCTGCAGCTAAAGACGAGAGATTCTCTCTGACTGACGACACGACGAACAGAGTTTTCACTGTAACCATCACTGATCTGAGAACAGAGGATGAAGGACAATACTGGTGTGCTGTGAAGAGGACTTTGTCTTTAACTGATGTCTATTCAGAGATTTTGTTGCTGGTCAAACATGGTCAGTGATTATATTTATTAGAAGTGGAGTTAGAAGGCAACAGAACAAATGAATATTAATGTATTTTAAATTGAATTCAGTGTCACTGACTTTGATTCTGATGGATGACAGGAAAGATCAACTTAAAGACCACTGAGGTTTCAGCCATCAGCCCTTTCCCTAAAACACCATCACATTTCAGTACAGCAGATCTGAATCCACAACCCACCGATATGAAACCCACAGATCATCACGTCTCAGCAGGTCAGTTCATCTGTCTGCTGCTCTGTATCATTCTTCTTTCTTGTATATTGTGCATCTAACTGTACTTGAATATTTCTATACGTGTTAGATGATTCCCTCTGAGATCAAATGTGTGTTAAAGGTGAATGTCTTTACTGTACATGCAGGCTCTGAAACCTACTTCTGTGTTGAAGATTGAAGGTTCAGTCCCTAGAGGTTTTCTCCAACGGGAATGAAGAGATTACAAACAGTATCATTTTTATCCAATCAGACGCCTGCATCACACCTCAACAACCAGCCGAAAGTTTCTACAGTTTACGTCAAAGTAACCAATCAGCAGCCTGATTCAAACCCCAGTCACACCCACTCGACCAATCAGGTGACAGATACAGACTGTGATTATTATGCCAATATGAAGTCGCTTGAAGCGACACATGACAGAAGGACAGAACTGATCTATGTAACAGCAACACATCCACAAAACATTTGCAAATCACTGAATATTTCAGATCGCTAGCCTGTATTTTTAATGTTTCTCTTCCCTTATAGCCAAAGTTAAATCACAACGCAGTGTTTCATTTCGTAATATTAAAAATGTAGAATTTAATGTTGTGTATGGAATGATTGATCACTCTGTAACTCAGTGTTGTTTTAATTCTTCTACATCAGATTTGGTACATTTTTACAATGACAGTTTTCTCAAATATTGACATTGCGGCACCTGTGAAAACTGAGGAAAACAGCTTCTGATCTCTGGATTTACTAAACACTTAAAAAGCACTTGTGTGTTCTCTAAACATTGCAACATTGCATTTCTAATCAACTCTCGATGATCATTAATAATATTTTTTTTTAATTATCACTCAGAGAGTCATTTAACCATATATTACTGTCTTTGGAAGGCTTTTTCCTTTCAAACCCATTAAAATGTACAAATTTATGGTGTTTCATATTTACAATGCAGGGACTTTTTTGTCAGTTGAACCTGTTTTTGACCTAATATTTACATGAAATACCCTCTAGATCAATAACAAAAACAAGTTCACGGTTCTCTGAATCCGGTTAGTGGTCACATGACATGCAGGTAAGCAAATATATTTTTAATATTTTTTAGTATTTATTTATATTTTTAGTTTATTTTTGTATATATATATATATATATATTCTTTTTTGATACCTTTTCATTAAACTCATGAACCCATGGCAGTTCCATCACAAACCCCAGTCTGCATGTTGTTGAAAACAAAGAATGGATGGAATGTTTTCTTTTGCTTTTTTATATTGATTTTTATATCAGTGTGGTACAAGAGTATCCTATTAAAAAAAACAATCAAAAAGAAACAAAAAAACAAATTAGGTCAAAAGTAATCGAAAAATGTATTACCTAAAATGAGCAATCTAGACAGTCTCTCCAGGATTTTGTGATTCTGTGATCGCTGAATTTATCGCAAAATCAAGCAGACTTCACAATTTTCGGAGGATTTTTTTTTTTTTTTTTTTTTTCTAAATTGCTGCACATTTTACCGTTACTGGTGCCCTCGAATAGTCTGGAGGCCTGCCATGGTTCTTGAGGTCAGAAAAGTAACAACAATGTTAGAAGAAGAATGTTGTCTGTGGTGTATTTTCACTGCAAAACAACAAGAAATGCCACAAATATCGCTACAAATTTTGAGAAAAGCCACAGCAAATTCATTTTAGGCCACAAAAATCTGAAAAAAAGTCCTGTGAAATTTGTATTTTATTATTAATATATAACCTAATGTCCAGTAAAGCTGTTCTTGTTTGCATATTTCCTGACAACACGACAAGTCTGATGTATAGTGACTGTCGTTAACCAGGAGTCCAAAATGTTCCTATAGATTAGTCGCTTTCACATCGCCGTGTGTTCTTGTAGTGTGAGCGATGAAACAACAACGTTAACCTGCTGTGATGATATCATGCACCTTAATGTACATGAATGCAAGAAACAATTTGATCGTTATTTTTTTTATACTAATAAACTAACAAAAACAATATTTTTAAAATTTAAATAAATGGCCTTTGCACTATACTTAAAGGGTTAGTTCACCCAAAAATGAAATTTCTGTCATTTATTACTCACCCTCATGTTGTTCCACACCCGTAAGACCTTCGTTCATCTTCAGAACACAAATTAAGATATTTTTTGATGAAATCCGACAGATATATGACTCGTACATAGACAGCAATATAATCAACACTTTCAAGGTCCAGAAAGATACTAAAGACATCGTTAAAACAGTCATGTGACTGCAGTGGTTCAACCTTAATGTTGTGAAGTGATGAGAATACTTTTGTGTGTGCAAAAACAAAACAAAAATAATGACTTTTTGCACACAAAAAGTATTCTTGTCTCTTCATAACATTAAGGTTGAACCACTGCAGTCACATGACTGTTTTAATAATGTCTTTAGTACCTTTCTGGACCTTGAAAGTGTTTTTATTTATATTGCTGTCTATGGACGAATCATATACCTCTCGGATTTCATCAAAAATATCTTAATTTGTGTTCTGAAGATGAACGAAGGTCTTACGGGTGTGGAACGACATGAGGGTGAGTAATAAATGACATTATTTTCATTTTTGGGTGAACTAACCCATTGACATTATGATATATTTTATTTACCATCAGTTTTCGCTCTCTGATATCTCGTGTGAATTCATGTGAGAAAACGCCTTCCGTTGTTGAGTGTTGTATTGTTATGTGCGCTGCTATGACAAGATGACGACAAATTACAAAAAAACCTTGTGTATTGTGAGCACCACAGTGATTCAGGTTACAGTCCTGCAGTGTGAGCTGCCGTTAGCAAATCGAGGAACAAATTAGTAAATCGAGCGCACTATTTACTTTTCCCCCCTGCATATGTCATGTGTGGCGCTCTGTACTTTCAGCTTTCAGTCAGTGAAAAGAGTGCGAAAAGTGGATAATCTAGCAACAAAGTCTTTAATTTATTTTAAAGAAAAAGCCTCTTCCTACTTGTGACAATAAACACAGGAAGTGAACAGACACATCAAATGTTGTACAATTCCTAAAATATGATACAATAATCATATGATTGAAACGTCTATACAGTGTATTTAACATGAGTAAACCTTAATTTAATAAACCTTCATATTTTATTTCAATCTCATCATTTAATACTCTAGGATCTGTCTGAGTTGTTCATTAACTGAGACAGTGTTTGCTTCAGCAGATTGAAGAGAGAGAGAGAGGGGAAACCAAACTGCCAACACAGAAGGACATGAAACATCTTTCTAATCATATGCTGTAAACAGCAGTAGTGCACTAACAATATTCAAAAAACAACAAGACTGGAGTGCTGTGTAAAATACTCACATTGTACATACTGTGTAAATGTCACACACTCCTATCATTCCTTCCTCCATCTTTCTCTGCTCCAGGTCAAACACTGCTTATATGTTTAATATAGTTTGGTGAACTGGTAAACCATTACAGACGTCATGCAGAGCTGATGTGGTTAGAGATACGAAAGGGGAAGGAAATGTTCATTTTAGTTGCTGATGCTGCTTGTCATTCACTCAGTACGGAAGAGAACGACAGTAGCGTTTGTCACACAGAATTTGGTCTTTTAAAAGAAACGCTTGTTAAAGTTCATCATGTGGGACGTTCTGCTGCTCTTTTCCAGCATCTGTACAGGTGAGTTTGAGACTCTGAGCTCTTTTACACAGTTTGAAATGATCTATTGATTTTCCACTGTTATCACATGATCATCAGACTCATCTTTCTTTGTTATTTAGGCCTACTAATGTCTCTTGTTCAAACAGCTCTATATAATGATATTTGTGTTTCAGCTGTTGTTGTAGGAGCTCCAGATACAGTTACAGGACACAGAGGAGAGAGAGTTGAGATCAGATGTCCATATGAATCTGGATATGAATCAAATTCAAAGTATTTTTGTAAAGGGGACTGTAAATATGCTCGAAATAAAAACATCATGGTTAAATCAGGATCTCCAGCTAAAGACGAGAGATTCTCTCTGACTGACGACACGACGAACAGAGTTTTCACCGTCACCATCACTGATCTGAGAACAGAGGATGAAGACAAATACTGGTGTGCTGTGGAGAGGACTTTTACTGATTTGTCTTTAACTGATGTCTATTCAGAGATTTTGCTGAAGGTTAAAAAGGGTAAGTGATTAATTTTGATATCTGTAACAGAAGTTATGTACCACAGAGTGAGTGAACAGTTAGTCATTAAGTCATATTGTAAGTTGACTCATATTGTACTGTTGATTGTCTGCTTAGACTCGAGTGTGTTGAGTGTAAAATACAGCAATAAGCTATTACAGGCTGTGTGTTACAGTGATTTTACTGTGGTTAAAGGGTTAAATGGTGATTAAGATAGAGACTAAATGAAAGATTAGATGCTTTTTTAAGTTAAAGTCAGTGTCAGTGTTTTAAGTTGATCTTTCCTGTGACACTTCAGATAAAAACACCACTGAAGTTTCAACCATCAGCTCTTTTTCAAAAACACAGTCGTATTTCAGCACAACAGAACTGAATCCACAATCAGGTCAGTTCATCAGTCTTATTTCCTGAATATTGAACATCTAAATGTACTTTAATTTTTTTAAATATGTTACATGAATCATTTGAGATGAAAATGTCTGTGCTGAAGTCCACAGGCGTTTGCTCCTTTCTTAAAAATGTAAAAGTTGCTTGGGATAAGAAAGTGTCTTTACAATGAACATAAAATGTAAATGTGGAGCTTCGTTTATGTGTTCATGATCTTACTGCATGAGCGGCTCGTTCACACGTCACTGGTGTTTTTCTCTGTCAGTGTCTCATCAAACTGAAACTGAAACAACAAGAACAACAACAGGAAATACTACAGTTCAACTCCATCAGCAAACCACTAGTAAGTACAAACTACACTACCCATGATGCAACTTTTTGATCACATGATCGCTTTGAACATTTGACACACACTGATGTGGTTAATTTGGTTTGACATCAACCATAGACAGAAGTGTTTCCTTCTGGAGAATCGAGGTTTACCATTGCAGTTTCACTTCAGTTACACAATATAATGACAATATATTACAATGTTTTATAGCACAATGATAAAAATGATTTATATCAGTTATAAGATTGTTGTTATTCATGTAACAGTATAATCATAATCAGTATTGTGTTTTTTATATATCATGTGTTTAGTGATGCGTTCAGACCTGTCTTCTGTTGCTGGCGGTCTGGGTTCGGTTCTGCTGGTTCTGACTCTGTGTTCTGGAACGTTCCTCATCCTGAAAAAGAGGAAAAGGAAATGTGGGACAGGTAATGCTTTATTTGTGATTATTATTATATAAGTCCTGTTTTAGTGTATGAATTGACTTAGTCCTTCTCTGTTTTCATTCAGCTTTATTTCAGCAAAATGTGCAGCACAATACAGAGGTGGGTGTTCAAATCTTTACCTGTAGAAGTTCAGAAATACATGTGAAATGATTGTTTATTGATTAACAGAGAGTATTATCTATATAAACTGGTAAATTATTGATTGTTTTTCAGACTGACCGCATGTATGAAGAGATTCCAAACAGTGACGTCGCTGCGGTAACATCTTCAGCCAATCAGACGCCTGCATCACACCTCAACAACCACCCAGAAGTCTCTGCTGTTTACACCACAGTAACCAATCAGCAGCCTGATTCAAACCCCAGTCACACCCACTCGACCAATCAGGTGACAGATACAGACTGTGATTATTATGCCAATATGAAGTCACCTGACCCAACACAGGACAGCAGGACAGAACTGATCTACGTGACAGCAACAACAACACATTCACAAAACAACGCAAGAAATAAGGGTGTAATATATTCAGTGATCAACCATAAATAAAAAAAAAAAAAAACTGTCAAAATCTGTTAAAATCTACATTGCTTTAATGAATCAATATTTTGACACACTTTTATGTACAAAACACAGTTTATAAGTGTATAATGTTCATTATGCTTCACTAACAAGATAACCAGCTAACAACAAATAAATAAAAATTGTGTGATTTTTAATGTACTTGGTACACCTCTTTTACAGTTAAAGCATATAAAAAGTCAACTTAAGCTTCTTAACCTTCTGTGTGAAGTGATTCATGTCTCAGATTCAGGGTTTCCAGATCTGAGTAACAAAACTAACCCAATGATCCTGATCCAAACATCAGCACTCAAAATATGACTCTCCCATACCTGATATAGATATTTCACAGTCAATGTTATGCAGTACATTAAAACACTGTATGTTCTCATCATCTAATACTGTTTTATCATTGGTAGAATATAAAATGGGTAAAATATTTCAGTCAAATAATTTATGCAATGTCAAACCTTCAACCTGCAGGGGGAAAAACAACCCACGTCAAGTTTAAAAGTAGCTCAATTCCATGTGAAAACGACACACTTGGCAACCCTGCTGTGTATTTCAGAGAGCTGAGCTCCATCTCGCCCTCTACAGGTGATGAAAAACACTACACCGAGATTCAACACACTCCTGTCACTGTTATGTAGCAAATCTCCATCTGAAACAACTCAGTTTGACTGAAATCAGCTGCACAGAGACAGTGAGCTGATGAAGGACTCTTATAGACACTAGTTTCACTGTGGTGTATGGCCTTGTTCACTTCAATTACACTTCTTCATTTACTTGATAAATAACTTCATTCTCAGGTGAATGTTCAGTCTTCAGCAGATTTCAAACTCACCATCCTTACATTCATGGAAATATTGACCTGTCCTGTGCTGTGATGTTTTATACTCCATATGAAACTCTTATGAACAGCAGTTTGCTCATTACATTAAGATTTAAAGATTATATGGAATATTATTTGTGCTTTTAGAACTAGTGAAGGTTAAAAGGGATTAAAACTCAAAAAAGCATGTGCAGTTTGTCAGAGTAAATGTGCTCTTTTATGATGTCCTGTAGAGCTGATGTGGTTAGAGATACAGGAAGTGGAAGGAAATGTTGATTTTAGTTGCTGATGCTGTTTGTCGTTCACTCAGTACGAAAGAGAACGACTAACGTTTGTCACACAGAATTTGGTGTTTTATTTTAGTGAAACTCTTGTCAAAGTTCATCATGTGGGACGTTCTGCTGCTCTTTTCCAGCATCTGTACAGGTGAGTTTGAGACTCTGAGCTCTTTTACACAGTTTGACATGATCTCTTGATTTTCCACTGTTATCACATGATCATCAGACTCATCTTTATTTGTTATTTAGGCCTGCTAATGTCTCTTGTTCAAACAGCTCTATATAATGATATTTGTGTTTCAGCTGTTGTTGTAGGAGCTCCAGATACAGTTACAGGACACAGAGGAGAGAGAGTTGAGATCAGATGCTCATATGAATCTGGATATGAATCAAATTCAAAGTATTTTTGTAAAGGGGAGTGTACGATTGGAAATGAAAACATCATGGTTAAATCAGGATCTCCAGCTAAAGACGAGAGATTCTCTCTGACTGACGACACGACGAACAGAGTTTTCACCGTCACCATCACTGATCTGAGAACAGAGGATGAAGGACAATACTGGTGTGCTGTGGAGAGGATGATTTATGATGGCTATTCAGAGATTTTGTTGCTGGTTAAACAGGGTTAGTGATTATATTTATTATATTTATCAGTGTAGCTAGAAGACAATTGAACAAATAGATGTTTATCTGTATTTTGAATTCAGTGTTGATCTTTCCTGTCATCCATCAGATAAAAAGACCACTGAAGTTTCAACCATCAGCCCTTTTTCAAACACATTATCATCATATTTCAGTACAACAGAACTGAATCCACAATCACCAGTATGAATCAAACATATCATCACATCTCAACAGGTCAGTTCATCTGTCTGCCGCTCTTTATGACTCTTATTTCTTGACTATTTGAACAGGCCCAGCTAATCTTTGTTATTGTAAAGCTGAATCCCCATACGGAACCATACCACCAAACCAAATGTTGTATATTAATAACAATAAATATGTTTCATTGCCAAAGTGGTCCTGACTGAACTGCAGATACAATAAGAGCTCAAATGAAGTGTCATTCTCAAGCCCACACTATTTCCACAAACCTCTCTACACCCCTGAGCTAGAGCAGCCAACCAGAAATATTGAGTAATTATTTACACTTTGTACACAATAACACAGACACATGTGTACATGCGCACATGCGCACACACGGGGTCTGATGAAAACCCGGAAGCGAGTTAGCATTTTAGGACTTCCGGTTCCATCGCACTAAAGTCAATGGGTTTTTTGAATGGGTTTTTGCTAAATCGTCTGAAAAAAGGTCTGTGGTTAACAAAGCCTCTAAATATTTTCATGTTTTGATCTATAACATAAAACACACCAGTTATAACCCGCTTTGTTGTAAACCTTTGTTGTGTCTTAAAAACGGCGGATGCTAACAAGTTGCTAAAAGGGACTATTTCCTTTGGCGGGGACTTTAGATGTCATCATGACAAACAGGACATTTGGACAGCATTTCTCATGAAAAAGTGGAAAAGTATTCATACACAGCGCAGATCATAATCAGCAAGCATGTTTTTAAAAAAAGTTGTTTTTTAAATAAAGTTTGAGGAAGCTTGGTGGTGGTGACATTGATCCACGACCATGGTGTGCTGTACTCCGTTTATAGCCTACTGTTAGCTTTTTATATCTGACCACTTTATTTAGGCTTCAAAATGTATAAATGTTGTGTTAACTTGTAAAGATTATCTTGATAGACAAAACGTGTAAGTGTCATAACCCTTTGTTAAACACAGAGCTTATTTTTTGCGATTTTCCAAAAGTCTATGGGAAAAATGCATAGGCTTTCGATCGAGGGAACCCGTGCGCCGCTAACTTCTGGGTTGGCCTACAAAAACACGTCATCTCTGAGGTACTCTATAGAGAATTGAGTTTGATTTGACTGCGTTTACGCTGTCCCGTTCTACGGAGGAGTTTAATCGCTGTAAGAAAAGATGATGTGATCAAAATAGCTGATTTCTTTAAAATATCTGTTTCACGTCATGCTACTAAAAAGGAAATTAAGGCCATGTTGCATCGAAAATTAGTAGAAAATCAGATATTGCCCGAGGGAACTGTTACAAGTGATTCAGAGGAAGGAGGGGTTGCGTAAGGTGTAGAAGAATAACCTTCCCAAATTGCGCAGCCTTTCAGTCCTCTCTTTGTACCTCCTGATCCAACTTTAGCGGTTCGATTGAAATAGTTGGAGTTAGAAAGTAAGGCGGCAAGAGCATCAAAATAAACTGCTACGTTTAAGAGAGTTAGAAATGGAGATGGAGATGAAAAAAACGGGGCATTGATATTGGTGAGCATACACTTATGCAATCTCCGGGGTTACCTTCTTTCGCTTTCTGGGGCGCCTGTCACTTCAAGTCCTGCAGCCCCTGTGGCAGATTCATATGCAGTTCCCGTTTTTGATGTAGGGAATCATGTTAAATTAGTACCACCTTTTTAGAGAGGCTGAAGTAGACTCCTACTTTATTGCATTTGAACGGGTAGCAGTGGCCCTTCGGTGGCCAAAAGAAATGTGGGCTCTTCTTTTACAGTGTTGGAAAGGTTCAAGAGGTATATGCATCCCTGCCTGTTGATACCAGTTTAGATTATGATGTAAAAGCGGCTGTGTTGCGTGCATATGAGCTAGTCCTCGAGGATTACAGACAAAAATTCTGAAATCATAAGAAAGCAGTCGCACAAACATTTGTTGAATTTTCAAGGGAAAAACAGGCTTTGTTTGATAAGTGGTGAACTGCATGCAAAGTGAACACGTTCCAGCAACTCCATGAATTGATGTTGTCAGAAGATTTTAAGGGTTGTCTTTCTGATAATCTTGTTATTCATTTGAACGAGCAGCAAGTATCTTTTTGTTATTTGGGTTTTCCCCCATGTTGTTCGGCACGAGAAAGTTGCGGGCTTGTTTGCTGCAGTGCAGGGGAAAGATGTTGCTGATGCTGTTAAAGCTGTATGCAGAAGAGCACAGGGAGGCCATCGACCTCCACCAGTTCAAGCAGCACAAAAAAGAGTGTGTTTTTACTGTCTTGATTCGGGTCATCTCATTGCGGATTATGAAGCATGGAAAAAGAAAAACCAGGCTAAGTCTAAAGGTGTTGCTTTTGTAAAATCCGTCTCAAATATGCATGCTGAGTCGACTAAGTTGTCGATATGTATGAACCTTTTCTGTTAACTGGATCAGTAGCGTTATCTGTTGATTCAGGTTTTAAGCCAATAACTATGCTCCGTGATACAGGATCCGCTCAGACACTTATGTTGAGTACAGTGCTGCCGCTATCTAATGAATTATATACGGGAGCTAATGTGTTGCTCCGAGGTGTGGAACTCGGCTGTATTAAGGTTCCCTTATATACTGTGTGTTTAAAATCTGAACTTGTTTCAGGATGTGTGCAGGTGGGCGTGCGATCTCAGCTTCCAGTGGAGGGGGTGGACCTCATACCGGGCAATGATTTAGCTGGAGGTAAGGTTTTTTTGCAGCCTGTCATTGTGGACACCCCTGAGGTGTTGGGTGAATTGACAGAAAAAGCTGAACAGTCTCCTTGTGCATTTCCAGTTTGTGCAGTAACGCACACTCAAGCTTGTAAGCTCCAGGATGTTGTTGACCTGTCAGATTTTGTAAGTGAAAGAGTAGAAGCTAAAATTATCGTTCAGCCTGAGCTAACATTACCTGTAGGTGTTCATAAGTCACTCCAGGTCGGAAGAAAGCAATTGGCCATGTTGCAAGAATCTGATCCTTCACTGAGTGCATGTGTTGCAGCTGGAATTGACAAGGATAGTCTTCCCGAGTCTGGAGTTGCATTTTATTGGGATAACGAAGTGCTTATGCGTAGGTGGAAAAAGGATGACACCTTTTGTCAAGTTGTAGTTCCCTCAGCGTACCGCGCACAAACACTTAAACTTGCTCATGATCATGTCCTGTCTAGTCATGTGGGCATTAGGAAAACATACGAGCGAGTGCTCCGCTACTTCTTTTGGCCGGGGATGAAGTCCGATGTCTCCGCTTACTGCCGTTCGTGTCATGTATGCCAACTGACCGGTAAGCCCAATCAGACAATACCACCTGCTCCTTTACATCCAATACTTGTATTGGGAGAACCTTTTGAGCGTATTATTTTAGACTGTGTTGGCCCACTCCCAAAGTCAAAAGCCAGGCATCAATACATTCTCACCATGATGTGTGCTGCGACTCGCTATCCGGAGGCGATTCCGTTGCGCACAATTAAAACGAAAAAGGTGTTCCAAGAATTGGTTAAGTTTTGCTATGTGTTTGGGCTGCCAAAAGTGATCCAAACCGATCAAGGATCAAATTTTACATCGAAAATATTCACCCAAGTTACTCGTGAATTGAACGTGAAACATATACTGTCTAGCGCCTATCACCCCCAAAGCTAGGGAGCGATAGAGCGTTTCCATCAGACATTGAAAACACTAGTGCGTAAATTCTGTGTGGAAACAGGAAAAGAATGGGATGAGGGACTACCTGTGCTGATGTTTGCAATTCGTGAAACCACACAAGAATCCTTAGGATTTGCTCCTGCTGACCTGGTGTTCGGGCATACTGTTCACTGTTCACGGAATGTTACGCAAACAGTTACTCAATGAATCTGTTTCCCCCATGCCTGTTCTGGATTATGTAAGAAACAAAATGAAATCTCAAGTGTCAAATGAAACTTTCAGCCTGGAGACTTGGTGTTGGCCTTTCTTCCAGTCCAGGGTTTGACAATGCAGGCGAATTTTGGTGGTCCATATGAAATTGAAAGTCAGCCTAGTGAAACTGACTATGTTGTGCGTACTACAGATTGCCGAAGAAAAGCACAGGTCTGCCATGTGAATATGCTGAAGCCTTACTAAAAAAGAGCTAGTGCTGCTGAGGATGTCCCGTCTGTTGCTGTAGTAACACCCATTGGTCGCGTCAAAAAAGACGATGCAGTCAACAGTTTTGAACGAACTACAAGGCTGAAAAATTCAGAAATTCTGTTAAACATTGAACAAATGTTGTCTTATCTTCCTGATCAGCAGCGTCAAGATATTATGTTGTTAATTAAAGAATATCCTTCTTTATTTGCAGATACTCCCTCTCAGACTACTGCAATAGTGCACGATATTGAAATTGAGGGATCAGCTCCCATACGTCAACATCCCTATCGTGTAAATCCTGTAAAACGGGAAATAATGAAAGAGGAGGTAAAGTATTTGCTGGATCAGCTCCAGCCCGTGGAGCTCACCTTGTATTCTTGTACCTACTCTTAAAACAGATGTGTTAAAAACAACACAACCTGTGTTATATCTTACACACCCGTGTGTCTAGTTAAGGACAACACATTTTGTGTTACTTTTAACTCAACCAGTGTGTTATTCTTCTTAACACAGGCAATGTGTTTAAAATATGTAACACACTAATGTGTCATAACTCACACAATTTGTGTCATAGATGTGCTATTTTTGACCAGTTAAAATGAATGCAATACAGTAAAAGCAATTTTTACTCTCAAAAAGGATGTGTTCATTAATAACACATTTTTTTGTGTTATGGCTATTTTGACACATTTAGTGTTGATCATGTGTAAAAGAAAGAGAGAGAGAGAGAGAGAGAGAGAGAGAGAGAGAGAGAGAGAGAGAGAGAGAGAGAGAAACAACACTGTGTCCACTGTGTAACTATCATCCAATCACATTGCTGCTACATCACTCCGTAAGCCGTTAAGCAAGTTCGCGCCTCTTTCTTCATCGGTGGATGTCTTAAGATATAACACAAGTTGTGTTAAAAACAAGGCAACCTGTGTTATATCTTAACACACCTGTGTGTCTAGTTGAGGACAACACATTTTGTGTTACTTTTAACTCAACCAGTGTGTTATTCTTCTTAACACAGGCAATGTGATAAAATATTTGTGTCATAGATGTGCTATTTTTGACTAGTTAAAATGAATGCAATACACACTCTTAGAAAGGATGTGTTAACTACTCAAAATGTTCTTACACATCAGTGTGTGAGTTTAGGGACAACACTTATTGTGTTAATTCTGACACATTCACTGAGTCAATGATTTTAACACAGTGAATGTGTCAGGAAGGTAATCTGCTGTTAACAAGCAGAATCAAAGGAGAAAATCACAAGTTTTTTCAGAACAACTTTTAAGAAATCCTTTGGATTATATTGAAAAAGTTGATCTTCTGCTGTAGAATCACAGTGCTGCTGTAATCAATAATGTAAATCTAACTCAGAGATTGGGCTCTGAATGAGTTCAGTGATTCAGATCAAATAACGATCATGTGAAAACATAACCAACACCACCTGATCATCTTTTCTCTTTGCTTGTCTGGCTGTTATAACGCAGTTACAGCAGTCAAACAAAATCTAAAATTAAAAAGTCAAGGGTGAAGAGCCCAACTAAAGCAAACACTGATCTCCATGATGGTGACTTAATTTTGATTTTCTCCTTTGATTCTGCTTGTTAACATCAGATCACCTTCCTGACACATTTACTGTGTTAAAATCAATAACACACTGAATGTGTCAAAATGAACACAAGTCATCCACCGATGAAGAAAGAGCAAACTTGCTTAAAAGTTGTTCTGATCTCAAAAAAAAAAAAAAAAAACCTCTTTCATTTCGAGACACAGACATCAAGAATCAGCCTGCGAATCTCAACAGTGGTGAGGATAATAAAGCATGTTGCAGTGCATTCTGGGTGCCACCAATCAAAATTCATCCATGACTCCCATCATGCATTGCATGATGAGACCAGAACAGCTGAACTGAGTTAGTTCAGTCAACTCTGAGTAGATTACTCTGAGTTAAACATGTGCACCACGACTATGAAAAGACATGATCAATGGAGCTCCAATATTATGATTAACTTATTATATTATTAAGTTATTAAGTATAATTCAATCAGGTAAAGCTTTAAGCATAAAAGATTCATTGGTGTAGGCTACATGACATTACAAACATTTGACATATTAAATAAATGTCATTCAGTATCTATTTCAATGTGCAGCAACTTTTAACTTTTTCCACATGGTCTAATGCTCTTTTCACATAATTAAATGTTCTCTAATCCAACCTGTTATATTTCTTAATTAGGGTAATGAAATTAACATTTAACTTCTACTCAGGCAACAGCGAGAAGGCAGAGGCTCGCAAAACACCAGCACTGACAGATGAAGAGGAGATGGACACAATACCAAGTATTGGAAGAATATTAAAATCCAACAGGAAAAATAATAACTGTTAAAGATGACCAAATAAATGAATAATTAGTGTTTATTTAACAGCTGTGGTGGTGGTTACGGCATGTATCTCGGACTACCCTTTTTTACACCTCTATAGAGCTGATGTGGTTAAAGTTACAGAAGGGGAAGGAAATGTTAACATCAGTTGTTGATGCCACATTGTTCACTCAGTACGGAAGAGAACGACAGTAACGTTTGTCACACAGAATTTGGTCTTTTATTTAAGAGAAACTCTTGTCAAAGTTCATCATGTGGGACGTTCTGCTCTTTTCCAGCATCTGTACAGGTGAGTTTGAGACTCTGAGCTCTTTTACACACAGTTTGACATGATCTCCTGATTTTCCTCTGCTATAGCATGATCACCAAACTCATCTTTCTTTGTTATTTAGCCCTACTAATGTCTCTTGTTCAAACAGCTCTATATAATGATATTTGTGTTTCAGCTGTTGTTGTAGGAGCTCCAGATACAGTTACAGGACACAGAGGAGAGAGAGTTGAGATCAGATGCTCATATGAATCTGGATATGAATCAAATTCAAAGTATTTTTGTAAAGGTGAGTGTGAATACATTGGATTTAAAAACATCATGGTTGAATCAGGATCTCCAGCTAAAGACGAGAGATTCTCTCTGACTGACGACACGACGAACAGAGTTTTCACCGTCACCATCACTGATCTGAGAACAGAGGATGCAGGACAATACCGGTGTGCTGTGAAGAGGACTTTAACTGATTTGTCTTTAACTGATGTCTATTCAGAGATTTTGTTGCTGGTCAAACGTGGTCAGTGATTATATTTATTAGAAGTGGAGTTAGAAGACAACAGAACAAATGAATATTAATGTATTTTAAATTGAATTCAGTGTCACTGACTTTAAGTTGATCTTTCCTGTCATCCATCAGAATCAAGGACCACTGAGGTTTCAGCCATCAGCCCTTTCCCTAAAACACCATCACATTTCAGTACAGCAGATCTGAATCCACAACCCACCGATATGAAACCCACAGATCATCACGTCTCAGCAGGTCAGTTCATCTGTCTGCTGCTCTGTATCATTCTTCTTTCTTGTATATTGTGCATCTAACTGTACTTGAATATTTCTATACGTGTTAGATGATTCCCTTTGAGATCAAATGTGTGTTAAAGGTGAATGTCTTTACTGTACATGCAGGCTCTGAAACCTACTTCTGTGTTGAAGATTGAAGGTTCAGTCCCTAGAGGTTTTCTCCAACGGGAATGAAGAGATTACAAACAGTATCATTTTTATCCAATCAGACGCCTGCATCACACCTCAACAACCAGCCGAAAGTTTCTACAGTTTACGTCAAAGTAACCAATCAGCAGCCTGATTCAAACCCCAGTCACACCCACTCGACCAATCAGGTGACAGATACAGACTGTGATTATTATGCCAATATGAAGTTGCTTGAAGCAGCACAGGACAGAAATGATCTACGTAACAGCAACACATCCACAAAACATTTGCAAAACACTGAATCTCCTATTTCAGATCGCTAGCCTGTATTTTTAATGTTTCTCTTCCCTTATAGCCAAAGTTAAATCACAACGCAGTGTTTCATTTCATAATATTAAAAATGTAGAATTTAATGTTGTGTATGGAATGATTGATCACTCTGTAACTCAGTGTTGTTTTAATTCTTCTACATCAGATTTGGTACATTTTTACAATGACAGTTTTCTCAAATATTGACATTGTGGCACCTGTGAAAACACATACTCTATAATTTGTTCTCTCTTTCCCTTGGTATCTCTTTTCTTAGTTTTTCAAATCTAATGTCGACCATATACACCAAGAACTACTTAACTATGTTTCAATGTCTAGTGATTATCAAATTGGATACAATCTTTGTTGTAGACCAGCCACTATTCAAGTGCATATCACTGAAAACTGAGGAAAACAGCTTCTGATCTCTGGATTTACTAAACACTTAGAAAACCCTAGTGTGTTCTCAAAACATTGCAACATTGCATTTCTAATCAACTCCCAATGAACACTAATAATATTTAATATTATTTTAATGATCACTCAGTGAGTCATTTAACCATATATTACTGTCTTTGGAAGGCTTTTGTCTTTCAAACACATTAAAATGTACAAATTCACTGTGTTTCATATTTCCATGCAATGCAGGGGCTTTTTTTGTCAGCTGAACCTGTTTTTGACCAAATATTTACTTGAAATACCCCCTGAGATAAGTTAAATCAAAAATAAAATTAAGATGCCGGTTAATGGTCATGCAGGTAAGCAAATATATATGTGTAATATTTTTTTGTTATTTATTTATTTATTTTTATGACTTAATAGCTTTTCATTAAACTTATGAACCCATGGCAGTTCCATCACAAACCCCAGTCTGCATGTTGTTGAAAACAAAGAATGGATGGAATGTTTTCTTTTGCTTTTTTATATTGATTTGTATATCAGTGTGGTACAAGAGTATCCTATAAAAAAAAAAAAATAATAAAAAAATAAAAAAAATAGGTCAAAAGTAATCGAAAAATATATTACCTAAAATGAGCAATCTAGACAGTCTCTCCAGGATTTTGTGATTCTATGAATTTATCGCAAAATCAAGCAGACTCTGCAATTTTCTGAGGATCTTTTTTTCTTCTTTTTCTTAATTGCTGCACATTTTACCATTACTGGTGCCCTCGAATAGTCTGGAGGCCTGCCATGGTTCTTGAAGTCAGAAAAGTAACAATGTTACAAGAATGTTGTCTGTGGTGTATTTTCACTGCAAAACCACAAGACATGCTGCAAATATCACCACAAATTTGAAAAGCCACAGCAAATTCAGTCATTTTAGGCCACAAAAAGCAGAAAAAAAGTAATTTGTATTTTAATATGAATATATCACCTAATGTCCAGTAAAGCTGTTCTTGTTTACATATTTCCTGACAACAGGACAAGTATGATGTATAGTGACTGTCGTTAACCAGGAGTCCAAAAAGTTCGTATAGATTTATTGCTTTCATACGGAGCCCCACAGATGACATAAAGGAAAAAAAATAGTAGGCTAAATCATTCGCACACTTAATAAATTGAGGCAATGAATTAGTAAATCGTGCAGACCACTTAAGGCAAGCTCACACTACAGGATTTTTGGCTGGATTTTGCTGTCGTGGACAGATTTCCAAGGTCTGCGACAAAACCCCCTGATCGCGGGCAAATCGGTGCTCATTGTGGTCAGCGAAGATTGTCAAGTATAATCAGGTCAGTGAAATGATCTGAGCCTGTCTCGAGCAGTCACAGACGGTGCCATATTTTCAAACCTGTTTGACCTGTTATATAGGACTTGATGTTGGTATCCCTTAATGCATACTTGAGGCACCGATGAGACTCCGTGGGATGGTCCATTGAGTGATGGCACTGTCGTCAGGAATGCATCCCTTAATGCATACTTAAGGCTCCGATGAGACTCCGTAGGATGATCAGTTGAGTGAGGGCACCCTTTGGGTAGTCAAGTGGGCGCCCTCCTTCCTTGGTGTTTCGCTGATAGGCCCACGACACCTCCAGAGGGTTCAGCAGTGAATCCCAGCGTCCCAGGTTTACTCCCTATTTGCCATCAACTCATTTGAAGACCCAAGCAGAGTCTTTTCTCTTCACCCATAGCCACTGGCTTCCCTTTTCCGCAGCCGCGGAGAGGTCTTTGACTGCCTGCCGATGGGCCTTTCCTCGCACTCCCATCTCCCTGAGTAGCCTGGACGTTGAGGTGGCTACAAACCCTCTGCATCCTACTTCCACTGGGCGTACCTTCACGTTCCAGCCTTGTTGTTGCGCATCGGTTGCAAGTTCAGCGTACCTCAACCTTTTCCGTTCCCAGGCCTCCTCCACTGCATATTATCGCTGTGTTCTTGTAGTGTGAGCGACAAAACAACAATGTTGAACTGCTGTAATGATATCATGCACCTTAATGTACGTAATGCAAGGAGACAATTTGATCATTATTTTTTTATACTAATAAACAAGAAGTATATTTTTAAAACTTAAATAAATTGTTGAAGCTTGGCAAAAGATCTTGTAGTGTTGTATTGTTATGTGTGCTGCTATGACAAGATGATAACAAATGACAAAAAACCTTGTTGTGTATTGTGAGCACCACAGTGATTCAGGTTACAGTCCTGTAGTGTGAGCTGCCGTTAGCAAATCGAGGAACAAATTAGTAAATCGAGCGCACTATTTACTCCCCCCCACCCCATGTGCGGCGCTCTGTACTTACAGCTTTCAGTCAGTGAAAAGAGTGTGAAAAGATGATAATCTAGTCTTTAATTTTTTTTTTTTTTTTTTTTTTAAAGAAAAGGCCTCTTCCTACTTATGACAATAAACACAGGAAGTGAATAGATACATCAAATGTTGTACTATTCCTAAAATTATACAATAATCACATGGTTGAAGCATTTATACAGTGTATTTAACATGAGCAAATCTTCATTTAGCTTCAGCTGTCTGAGTTGTTCATTAACCGAGACAGTGTTTGCTTCCAGCAGATTGAAGAGAGAGGCGTAAACCAAAATGCCAACACAGAAGTACATAATTGACATTCGCAAAGACCCGCCCCCTTTAGTTACTGTTGCTATGTCCGACAAGCCATGCCGATCTCTCGCCACACATCATATTCTCACAGTGAAAAATACATTGCGGAGCAGAGAGGACACTGACGTGTCGACAGACAAGACAGAGCAGGTTACTTCTGATATGAAACAAAGTCTCAAATTTCAAATTTTGTCATTTTTAAGGAAATTTAAACAATAAATACCGTTTTGTGGCTCTTTAATGTGTCGGGACAGATCGCTGTAGCATCTCAGCTCAAGCGGCTCATGAACTGATCATCTCTTCTTACTAGTTCATTATAGCATCAAATAAACATGATTGAACATCATAAGAAATGTTTCAATCGCGGAAATACGTCAGTACACACCATTTTACAAGTTCAAGTCCACCTATGTTAATCTGCTGTTAACTCCCCTAACTGCTTTGTCGGACAAAATGGCAGATTCAGCGTTATGATTGGTTAGATCGCCTGTCACTCAAACTCTTGGCAAAGGGTCAATTCTAAACAAGTATATGCTGTAAACAGCAGTAGTGCACCAACAACATTCAAAAACCAACAAGACTGGAGTGCTGTGTAAAATACTCACATTGTACATACTGCTTAAATGTCACACACTCCTATCATCTTATAATGAAGTGGATCATTCCTTCCTCCATCTCTCTCTGCTCCAGGTCAAACACTGCTTATCTGTTTAATATAGTTTGGTGAACTGGTAAACCATTACAGACGTCCTGCAGAGCTGATGTGGTTAGAGATACGAAAGGGGAAGGAAATGTTCATTTTAGCTGCTGATGCTGCTTGTCGTTCACTCAGTACGGAAGAGAACGACAGTAACGTTTGTCACACAGAATTTTGTCTTTTATTTAAGCGAAACGCTTGTCAAAGTTCATCATGTGGGACGTTCTGCTGCTCTTTTGCAGCATCTGTACAGGTGAGTTTGAGACTCTGAGCTCTTTTACACACAGTTTGACACGAACTCTTGATTTTACTCTGTTATCACATGATCATCAGACTCATATGAATGATATTTGTAAATTACTATTCTGATGTCTCTTACTCACTCATAACAGCTCTATATAATGATATTTGTGTTTCAGCTGTTGTTGTAGGAGCTCGAAAGACATTTATAGGACACAGAGGAGAGAGAGTTGAGATCAGATGTCCATATAAATCTGGATATGAATCAAATTCAAAGTATTTTTGTAAAGGTGAGTGTGAATACATTGGATATAAAAACATCATGGTTAAATCAGGATCTCCAGCTAAAGACAAGAGATTCTCTCTGACTGACAACAAGAAGGCCAGAGTTTTCACCGTCACCATCACTGATCTGAGAACAGAGGATCAAGGCAAATACTGGTGCGCTGTGAAGAGGGGGACTTTAATTTCTGATGTCTATTCAGAGATTTTGCTGAAGGTTAAACAGGGTAAGTGATTCATTTTGATATCTGTAACAGAAATGATGTAGAGTGAGTGAACAGTTAGTCATTAAGTCATCTTGTAAGTTGACTCATATTGTACTGTTGATTGTCTGCTTAGACTCGAGTGTGTTGAGTGTAAAATACAACAATAAGCTATTACAGGCTGTGTGTTACATTGATTTTACTGTGATTAAAGGGTTTTCTTTGGCACAACATGAAACAGAGTGATTAAAACAGAGCCTAAATGAAAGATTAGATGCATTTTTAAGTTAAATTCAATGCCAGTGTTTTAAGCTGATCTTTCCTGTGACACTTTCAGATATCAAGACCACTGAAGTTTCAACCATCAGCTCTTTTTCAAAAACACAGTCGTCTTTCAGCACAACAGAACTGAATCCACAATCAGGTCAGTTCATCAGTCTGCTGCTTTATATTACTCTTATTTCTTGAATATTGAATCTAAATATCTAAATCTAAATGTACTTGAGTGTATTTAAATATGTTAGATGATTCCTTTGAGAATAAATGTGTATCATAGGTCAGTGTTAGAGGCTGAAGATTCAGTCCACAGGCGTTTGCTCCTTTCTTAGGTGTCTTTACAATGAACATAAAATGTAAATGTGGAGCTTCGTTTATGTGTTCATGATCTTACTGCATGAGCGGCTCGTTCACACGTCACTGGTGTTTTTCTCTGTCAGTGTCTCATCAAACTGAAAGTGAAACAACAAGAACAACAACAGGAAATACTACAGTTCAACTCCATCAGCAAACCACTAGTAAGTTCAAACTACACTACCCATGATGCAACGGCTCACTCTTTGATCACATGATCACTCCTTTGAACAGAAATTGCTTTGAACATTTGAGACACACACTGATGTGGTTAATTTGGTTTGACATCAACCATAGACAGAAGTGTTTCCTTCTGGAGAATCGAGGTTTACCATTGCAGTTTCACTTCAGTTACACAATATAATGACAATATATTACAATGTTTTATAGCACAATGATAAAAATGATTTATAGCAGTTATAAGATATAATCATAATCAGTATTGTGTTTTTTTATATATATCATATAATATCATGTGTTTAGTGATGCGTTCAGAGCTGGTTTCTGTTGCTGGCGGTCTGGGTTCGGTTTTGCTGGTTCTGACTCTGTGTTCTGGAACGTTCCTCATCCTGAAAAAGAGGAAAAGGAAATGTGGGACAGGTAATGCTTTGTTTGTGATTATTATTATATAAGTCCTGTTTTAGTGTATGAATTGACTTAGTCCTTCTCTGTTTTCATTCAGCTTTATTTCAGCAAAATGTGCAGCACAATACAGAGGTGGGTGTTCAAATCTTTACCTGTAGAAGTTCAGAAATACATGTGAAATTATTGTTTATTAACGAACAGAGAGTATTATCTTTGTAAACTAGTAAATTATTGAC
Source organism: Ctenopharyngodon idella (assembly GCF_019924925.1). Classification (NCBI taxonomy): domain Eukaryota; kingdom Metazoa; phylum Chordata; class Actinopteri; order Cypriniformes; family Xenocyprididae; genus Ctenopharyngodon; species Ctenopharyngodon idella. The sequence goes on from NC_067220.1 coordinate 837,780, forward strand.
TGTTTTTCAGACTGACCGCATGTATGAAGAGATTCCCAACAGTGACGTCGCCGCGGTAACATCTTCAGCCAATCAGACGCCTGCATCACACCTCAACAACCACCCAGAAGTCTCTGCTGTTTACACCACAGTAACCAATCAGCAGCCTGATTCAAACCCCGGTCACACCCACTCGACCAATCAGGTGACAGATACAGACTGTGATTATTATGCTAATATGAAGTCACCTGACCCAACACAGGACAGCAGGACAGAACTGATCTACGTGACAGCAACAACAACACATTCACAAAACAACGCAAGAAATAAGGGTGTAATATATTCAGTGATCAACCATAAATAAAAAAAAAACTGTCAAAATCTGTTAAAATCTACATTGCTTTAATAAATCGATATTTATTTTTATTTACTTTTATGTACAAAACACAGTTTATAAGTGTATAATGTTCATTATGCTTCACTAACAAGATAACCAGCTAACAACAAATAAATAAAAATTGTGTGATTTTTAATGTAATTGGTACACCTCTTTTACAGTTAAAGCATATAAAAAGTCAACTTAACCTTCTTAACCTTCTGTGTGAAGTGATTCATGTCTCAAACTAACAAAAACAAAACTAACCCAATGATCCTGATCCAAACATCAGCACTCAAAATATGACTCTCCTGTACCTAATGTAGATATGTCACAGTCAATGTTATGCAGTACATTAAAACACTGTATGTTCTCATCATCTAATACTGTTTTATCATTGGTAGAATATAAAATGGGTAAAATATTTCAGTCAAATAATTTATGCAATGTCAAACCTTCAACCTGCGGGGGGAAAAACAACCCACGTCAAGTTTAAAAGTAGCTCAATTCCATGTGAAAACGACACACTTGGCAACCCTGCTGTGTATTTCAGAGAGCTGAGCTCCATCTCGCCCTCTACAGGTGATGAAAAACACTACACCGAGATTCAACACACTCCTGTCACTGTTATGTAGCAAATCTCCATCTGAAACAACTCAGTTTGACTGAAATCAGCTGCACAGAGACAGTGAGCTGATGAAGGACTCTTATAGACACTAGTTTCACTGTGGTGTATGGCCTTGTTCACTTCAGTTACACTTCTTCATTTACTTGATAAATAACTTCATTCTCAGGTGAATGTTCAGTCTTCAGCAGATTTCAAACTCACCATCCTTACATTCATGGAAATATCGACCTGTCCTGTGCTGTGATGTTTTATACTCCATATGAAACTCTTATGAACAGCAGTTTGCTCATTACATTAAGATTTAAAGATTATATGGAATATTATTTGTATACTTTTTATTTGTACTTTTAGAACTAGTGAAGGTTTGAAGGGATTAAAACGCAAAAAATGATGTTCAGTTTGTCAGAGTAAATGTGCTCTTTTATGATGTCCTGTAGAGCTGATGTGGTTAGACAGACAGAAAGCGGAAGGAAGTGTTAATTTTAGTTACTGATGCTGTTCACTACAGAAGTAAACGACAGTAACGTTTGTCACACAGAATTTGGTCTTTTATTTAAGAGAAACTCTTGTCAAAGTTCATCATGTGGGACGTTCTGCTGCTCTTTTCCAGCATCTGTACAGGTGAGTTTGAGACTCTGAGCTCTTTTACACACAGTTTGACATGATCTCTTGATTTTCCACTGTTATCACATGACCATCAGACTCATCTTTCTTTGTTATTTAGGCCTACTAATGTCTCTTGTTCAAACAGCTCTATATAATGATATTTGTGTTTCAGCTGTTGTTGTAGGAGCTCCAGATACAGTTAAAGGACACAGAGGAGAGAGAGTTGAGATCAGATGCTCATATGAATCTAGATATGAATCAAATTCAAAGTATTTTTGTAAAGGCGAGTGCATCATTGTATTTAAAAACATCATGGTTGAATCAGGATCTGCAGCTAAAGACGAGAGATTCTCTCTGACTGACGACACGACGAACAGAGTTTTCACCGTCACCATCACTGATCTGAGAACAGAGGATGAAGGACAATACTGGTGTGCTGTGAAGAGGACTTTAACTTCTGATGTCTATTCAGAGATTTTGTTGCTGGTTAAACAGGGTAAGTGATTATATTTATTATATTTATACATGTAGAAAGAAGACAACAGAAAAAATAGATGTTTATCTGTATTTTAAACTGAATTCAGTGTGACTGATTTTAAGTTGATCTTTCCCGTCATCCATCAGATAAAAAGACCACTGAGGTTTCAACCATCAGCCCTTTTTCAAAAACTTCATCATCATATTTCAGTACAACAGAACTGAATCCATATACAGGTCAGTTCATCTGTCTGTCACTCTTTATGACTCTTAATTCTTGAATATTTGAATGTGATGCATCTATATATCAGTTTAAAGGACTTAACATGTGTGTTACAGGTCACGCCCCACATTCAGGGTTTGTCATCTACGTCAGTGCTGGATTAGTCATCATGGTGATCATCTTCCTCATGACACTGATGGTCTGGTGTAGGAAGAGAAGCAAGAAACCACCAAGAGATACACAAACAGGACTTTCACACCAAGGTCAGACAAAACACACACACACATACACACACACACACACACACACACATTTACTTACAGTAGCTCTCTCAATGGTGATATGAAAACAGTCCCTGAGTTTATGAAGAAACTTTAGATTCCGATGTTTGCTGTTTGAGTGTTACATACTTTAATCCTCCTCATTTTTTGACAGTGTCTGTTGGGCTTTTGCCTTTAAATACAAGAGCAGAAATCACTGCAGAGGTGAGTGTTTATAATGATTATGATGATGATGTTGATCTTACATGAACTCTTGTAATGTCAGAGCTGGTGAAAACTGATTGTTGCTCATTGGTTTGGAGCTGCCGACTCTGGACGTCTTTTTCCTGTTCACTAGTATCCAAAACTCAACATATATCTGCTAGTGATAACAAATACTGTTGAGATGTTCAAATGTGGAAGGGTTTGGAAGATAACATGAGTTATTTTGCAGGACATTGACTGGAACGACCATAATTATCAGGAAATCAGCGAGTTTCAGTGCAAGAACAGTCAAACCACCACTACTATCTACTCAACAGCAGAAAGTCCAGATGATCCAATGATCTACTCCACTGCAGAAGAACCAGAAGATCCAATGATCTACTCCACTGCAGATAAACCAGATGATACAACGATCTGCAGATAAACCCAAGTGTGTCCGACTGTGTCCTGCAGTACTACAAATCATACAGATTATACCCTCTACCCTCTAGTTATGCTCCCTACAATGAATCTGCAATCCAGGATGTCATCAGAGTCCCTCCCTATGGAATCGTTGATGATGTCCTGCTGTGTTTTTTTTTTTTTTTCCCTAAACCAGTTCAGCGGAAATCCCGCTCTGGAGCCTATTCTAAGGATTTCATTGGCCATGTCAATCACACTAACGATTGCCTACACCAAACACTGATCCCTAAACCAACCCATCACTGTAACCTCAGCAAATGAAAGTGGTTGCAGGGCGGGATTTCCGCTGAACTGGTTTGGGGGAAAAAATCACGCTGTCACTACTGCACTTCTTCTACTTCAGTTTCCTTGATTTTTAAGCTTCACTATTGCCACCTGGTGATAAGGCATATAGCTCATATACAGTTGCAATCAAAATTATTCAGCCCCCCCTATCCTGCAAGACATTTTGCTGCTGAGAACAAAATTTTATGTAAACAATTCATCAAAGGCATCAGTAAACCATTATTCAAAGTTTATTAATACACATTTGAGTGATTCCGAGAATGTAAAGTTGATGAAAAATGAAAATAATCAAACTGTCTCTAAACATACATGTACAAAATTATTCAACCCCCAAAAGTCAAATGTTGTGCAGAATCTTTTACTCTTTATAACCTCCAATAAACACTGTCTGTAAGTGCTCAGAAGCTTCTGTCACCTCTCTACTGCAATCTTGGCCCATTCCTCACTTGAAAAAGCTTCCAGATCACTGATAGTCTTTGGTGTCCATGTTACCACTGCTTTCTACAAATTCCACCAAATATTTTCAATGAGATTTCAATCTGAAGACTGTACAGGCCACTCAAGAACATTCTACAACTGATCCCTGAACCAAGCTTTAGTAGATTTGGATGTATACTTTGGGACGTCTGTCCTGCGGGAAAGTCCATTGATCATCAAGCTTCAGTCTCTGCACTGAAGGCATCACCATCTTTGCCAAAATGGCTTAATTGCTGCTCAAAATGAACTCTCAATGTGTCTGTTACTCACACCCTGACGAAGGCGAAACCAGCCGCAACGCGTAGGTGTACAGTCTGTGTACGTGTCACCTGTTTTTAAGATTCTGCCAAGATGAAATAAAGGCTTTTTAAAATAGTTTCTTTATTCGAGTGCCTTGGATCATCCTTAAGTTTACAGCTCAATATATTTTGCATAATTAATCAGTCATTGTCCAGGCAGCTGAATTGATGTACAGGATGAGATGCTTTTGTAGTAGGGCAGTCTAGGTACCGCCCTATTAAACGTGGTTGTCACCTGAATGACAGGTGCGACAGCCTATTGGCTGCTGTCCCGGGTGTATTTAAGGCGTAGTTTGTCACCTGGGTGCGCATCGTACAATCATTGTTGTGTGTGGGTGTGTGCGCGCAGATCTGCGTGAGGTTATGGTCAGGATTGGTGCGACGTTGCTGTTGGGTACAGGCTGTCTTTCACCTCAGTTTGTGTGTGCTCTGATGGAACGCCTGCATATTTGCCGTTCGTTGATTACGGATAAAGCTGTGAGTAACTGAACCCGTGTGTTTAGCAATCTACTTCTGGTGGGGCAATTGCTCGTGAGCACTTCGTTACTGTGGACTGCAGAGCAAATGCTCCTTAGACAACGTTAAGACTGCACTGTTTGTTCTGCTGCTATTTTGATGACTGTGTGACCATTTGTATTTGATTTATTACTTTCTGTTTTTGTTTTGTTGCTCTACACTCATGCTGGTGGTTTAGGTGAAGGGTGGCTAGTTCGAGCCATCATTTGAAGTGAGATGTGCCGTTAACGGTGCACGTTTAGCCCTACCGGTTATTGCCACCAGCAGTGTATTCGTTTTGTGTATTTTTCTTTTGTTTCCCTTGATCTGCGCTCTTCCGGCATGGAAAAATATCTAATATCTTGTACCTGGGAAAATTAAGTGTTTTTTTTGTTTTTGTTTTTGTTTTGTTTAATGTTTTGATTTGAGTATTACTGAAAGCCCCTTCAGCTTTAAGTTTTTGTTCTTTATTAAATTGTTTTTGTGTTTTTAACTTGAAACCTGATTATTTGCTGTTTTCATTTGTATTGTTTGCTCCATTTTTTTCCTTTCTGGTTTTGTTCTTTTCTTTAACCCCTTGTTGCTCTATGGCATGTCTAGGTTCATGAGCCTTTGGTACGAACCTAGTTGAGCATCTATACCTCCCTGTCTGACCCGTGTGGCCAGTAAATTGTTTATTGTCCTCCTTTATGGTTTAAACTTATTCTAATGCAAGTTGTTGAATTGAATGTGTCGGATTAATTGTGTTTTTACATTTTTTTTTGACTTTTTTTTTTTTTTTTTTTTTTTTTGTTTGTTTGTTTGTTTGTTTGTTTGTTTCAGGAGCTGAAGGCCCCCAGTGAGGGAAGCTAGCTGTCTTGGCCCTGTGGTGGTGGTGTTTCTCTCACAGAGTGTTGTTTGTCATTGATCATTGCATCTCTCTCACTTAGAGTGTGTGTGGTGTGAGTGTGAGTATTTGTGCGGCGCATATTTGGGTGAGAGGTGTGTCTTAGGATACTCACTGTGCAGCTAGCCGCCCTACTGGTAAGCCTCAGCCTGAAAGTGCCTTGTTTTCTTTATTTCTTTCCTTTTTGTCTGGTCAACAGTGTTTTTTTTTTTTTTTTACATTTTAACTAATTATTATTGTGAAATAAAAGCACTTTTGTATTTATATCCACGTCTCTTGTGTTCAGTGGTAACGAACCTGTGTGCTCTATTTTGGGTATAAATTTCCCCGTTCACAGAAACGGGGTGGCGTAGTCTGCTCTATTTTGTTCTAGTTGTACACTAGTGTCAATTCTTGCCCTTTACTGCCCTGCCACACTTTGACTATATGACAAGCAGAGCAGGAAACAGACTCAAAGAGACATACAACTAAATATTAACAAATAGTATTGCAAATATTTCAGAGAGTTCAATAAAAAAAAAAAAAAAAAAAAACTTTGTTCTACAGTTTCACTTCTGAGTGAGAAGTGTGTTCACTTACTACTTCATATTATATTTATTATATATATTTTTCATTCAAAAGTTGGGAGTGTAATAAAGAGGAACTCATGACTAATGATTACAGTTTCACGGTGTGATAAATATGCTCATCTTCATCTAAACTCTCTATGTATCAGCAGTTCTGTATTATGCTTTCTTCTAGTTTGTTTTTATGATGATGATGATGCATTTTTTCCATGATCTCTCTCTGTGTTTCAGTTTAAGTTGTACCTGTGTCATATACCGTACAGCAGCAGAAGACAAAGGAAGTGGAAATCTGCATCTCATCACATTCATGACGAAAACACTACCAGGAAACACTGAAACACCCAGAGAGCTTCAGAAGAACTGAATCTACTGACAGAGAAGATCATTTAATAAGAGAGAAGAATGAAGATCATCTTGACTTTCACTCTGATGATGATTCCTGGTAAGAAACTGATGAAACTTTTGAAAGCAGTTTGAATGCTTAAGCCTTATAGTAAATGTATTAAAGTGTTGTATGAAGATGTTGGTTTGTTGTAGGTGTCGTGAGCTCCATCAGTGTGACAGGATATTCAGGGTCTGAAGTCATGATCAAATGCATGTATGATAAAGGATATAGAACAAATGCAAAGTATTTTTGTAAAAGACAGTGGCGAGTATGTTCTGACCTCATCAAGACTGATATTGAAGATAAATGGGTTGATGATGGAAGATTCTCTCTGTATGACGACACAAGATCAGCAGTTTTTACTGTGACCATCAGAGATCTGAGTGAACTGGATTCTGGGACGTACTACTGTGCAGTTGATATTCCTTATGGAATAGATTCCTCCACTGAAGTGAATCTGAACATTATAACAGGTGAGAAACGCAGATGTATTTTGAACTTGACCATCAGCAATGCTGTAATATTTTTTGGCAATTTAATATTAATTTGTAAAAATAGTTTAACAACTGAAGTTACAACAAGAGCTCAAGTGAATTTAGTTGTAGAACTTATGATGTGTTTGTATACATGTATGGCTAAATGTCCCCATGAAGTAGACAACAAATGAACGAAAGGAGGAGGAGAAGTGTGTTTTGAGTGTCTGTTCTATTAGAGACATTTAAAAATATGAATACAATCCCAGGTTGTATTGTATGATATTTATAGTTGAAGGTGTAGTAAGATCAAAATGTGAGGCAGGATGTTTGCCTAGTAATTTTCATTTTCAGTCTCATATAATCCTCTGTATCAAAATGAGTTCTCAATAAACTGAAGGTTTTATAAAAATCAAACTTGATGAGCAAAATTTACCATTTACAAAAAGGAAACTTTATGGGGTTTTGAAGGTATTTATAGCTTGAAAGAGTGTACATTGTTTGTCACAGCCATGCCTTTTTCTGTTTTAAGAACAAAACACACTTCCACCGTCCTTGTCAACTTCATCATCACCATCATCGATCCAAACTACACTTGTTTCACTAAATTCCCAGCCATCATCAGCATCTGGTTTCACATCAGCTCCTCCATCTATCTCGAATGGTATTCTCATTCATTTTAATACATTTGCCTGCAGACATTAGAGAGAATCCGATTCTCATTGTTTTCATCTGTTTTCTCAGGCTCGTCTCTGATCATTGGTGTTTCTGTGATTCTGCTTCTGATCATCACTGGATTCGTATCATGCACAGTGACTCTTTACAAGCGTCAGACTCGAGGTAAAATAGCTAATGATGTTCTCAGAACTTTGGCTAACATCCTGACAAGGTTCTCGCAAAGTTCTGAACAAACGTTCCTCCAGTAACATTAATAGAACATTTGTTCAAAGTTATCTGTTTTTTAATAATTTTCTTAAAATGTTGGAACAAAATTGCTATTTATTCATCCTTCATGGAGATTTTTTTTTTTTTTTTTTTTAATGTTTAGTTTGACATTCATATAACTTTTTAAAAATGTTACTACTTGTTTCAGAATGTTATGAGAATATTCAGAAGTAACATTCTCATGTGGTTTGAAGAATGATAAAATGGAACGTTCTCTGAATGTTCAAATAACCCAGAATTTGTGCTAGAACATTTTAAAAACTGGACAGTTTGAACAATCGGAGAACTGTAACGGTGGCTGTTTCAGAGTAATGAGAGTAGGATCCAAGTGCAGTAAACATTTATTCAAACAGACATACTAAAAGTAAATCCAGGCAAAGCTGATAAATCCAGAAACGGGCAAGGAAGGCAAAACAAAACTGACAACAAGCGCACACACGTAACATCCATGGAAGGACAACACCAGACCAGGAATATGAGAAACACTGGGGTATATATACACAAGGGAACAATCAAAGATCTAATCAACAAGAAAAACTACAAAGGACTACAAATCATGCATGTATAAAACAGGAAATAACATAAAAGGCCACACAAGATCAGGGCAACACAAGACAGGAATCATGACAGAGCCCCACCTTTAAGGAGCAGATTCCAGATGCTCCTTAACAGACGGACACATGAGACCAGGAGGGAGGTGGAGAGGAGGCGGAACAGAGGGAAGGATGGAGGGCCTGGCCCATGTCGTGGAGAAGGACCGGAGACTGAGGCAGATTGGTAAGCCAGGGCGGTGCAGGTGGCCAGGGCGACGCGGCACAGGCGAGAAAGGCGGCCAGTGTGACTCAGGCTGGACGGGCACTGATGGGACTGAAGATCCCCATGACAGAGCAGAAGACCACCACAGCAGCGTAGATGGGACCGAAGACCTCCGCTGCAGACCAGAAGACCACCACAGCAGCGTAGATGGGACCGAAGACCTCCACGGCAGACCAGAAGACCACCACAGCAGCGTAGATGGGACCGAAGACCTCCACAGCAGACCAGAAGACCACCACAGCAGTGTAGATGGGACTGAAGACTGTGCAGAAAGGTCTGGAGACCACCACTGTGGATCTGGCGAGGCTGGCTGAACTACAACAGAGAGCTCAGAGAGGTTAGTGATGGCCCCAGAGGCCAAACAGAGACAGGTGGGGGATTCAAAATCTTCCTCCTTGGCCAAAGCAGGGCTGGCAGGCAGTTCAAGAGTGATCTCCGTGGTCCTGTCCAGGAGAACAGGATGTTCAGGGGTGACCTTCGTGGTCACATCAGTGCAGACAGGCAGTTCAGAAACAACTGCGGTCATGTCAGGGCAGACAGGAAGCTTAGGGACAATCTCTGTAGTCACACCAGGGCAGACAGGGGGCAGGAGTGGGCTCTGGAGCGGACTCATGGGCCCAAACACAAATGGCCACAGGTATAACAGGCAGCACTGAGGAGAACGGCACAGCCTCAGAAACAGGCAGCGCTGCATTAGACAGATTTAAGGGCGCAGGCTTTAGAACGCCAGTTGCTCTTGCCAAGATCAGCTGTGGGTCCACCGAGTTGGAGATCAGCCTCTGATAATGTTTGCAGTTTGTCAGTGATTTACATTGTTGTCTGTGAAATGTGTGAATAGAAAGATGTTGCTTCCCCCTGCTGGTCACAACTAGTCAGTGCACTGAGAAACACGTGCAAGTCTGATATCTTGAGTGTCACTGAAACATTACATATTATTATTGTGAATTATTATTATTATCATTATTACTATATTTAATGTAGTATATTTATTTTTTACAGACCCTGATTCAGCCTCTGAAGTATCTGAACCTGGAACAGAAAACAGTGAAGTGGTTTGTAAAGTCACATTGTTGATAAGAGTGTGTTTGAATGAATGACTTTAATCAAAAGCTGTGAACAATTTCTCATTCTCAGGTTCATCAAACGCTGTATGAGGAGATTAAAGACACCAGACTTCACACTGACTGCAAAACCAGCCAGTTACCCATAAAACCCTCTGATTCTTGTAACACTGTTTATAATACTGCCCAATTACCCATAAACCCTGCTGTGGAGTGGCATAAACAGCACAATAATCAGTTACCCACAAACCCCTCTGACATTAGCACTGTTTATGCTACTCCACAATTACCCACAAACCCCTCTGATTCATCTAAAACTGTTTATGCTACTCTACAATTACCCACAAACCCCTCTGATTTTTCTAACACTGTTTATGCCACTCCACAATTACCCACAAACCCATCTGATGCTAATACAGTTTACGCTAACATTTAACAGTGCAGAAGTTCACGCTCCATCATCCTGTACTGAATGACACAGATGGTCCTGCTGATGTTCATCTTCAGTGTTGATCAGGATCAGAGTCATTATATGCAGTTATGAGTTAATGATTACAGCAGACACATGTTAGATCTCACCCATTTGTTATTTGCTCAACAACTATTGTTCCTGCTCATGTGATGTAACTTGCTTAATATACTTAAAATGTGTGCATTTGTGTATGACTAAAGATAATTGTTTATTATAACAATAAAGTGGACCATTATTCAGTGTTATAAGATGTTTCCGAAGTGTAATTTCATGTCTATGAGAACAGGAGATCATCAGGACAGGCCCTGTCCCAAATGGCAGACTTCATGTGCACTTTCGGTCTTGTGGACTTACAATGGCCGCTGCGTGCGCGTGTCCGTTAAGTCCACAAGACCGTAGGGTGTCCCATTCGTCATTTACGCTTAAAGAAGGGTGCTCGTGAGCGCCCCCTTTGCGGCTGCTATGCACCCTCGATGCGCACTCCTGCTGAGCCCAAATGAATCTTAGTCACGTGATCGGCTGCTCTCCATGGTGCTGAACATCATCTGAACACTAGAGGGAGCCGCTTCACTCCTCCAGACTTCCACACTTCAGTTTCAGTTTTGTGTCACTCTTTCGCGGTTTGTGGTTCCAGCAGGTTTTATCTGATGTGTTTCATGTGTGTCCCTGTGGAGACCAGATTCACTGAAGCAGTAAAAGAGTCATTCAAACAAAGATACGCTGGAAAACTCAACAGATGGTGAGGTTTATGAATGAGAATTCAGTCAATTCACTTATATTTAATGATATTGTGTTTGACGTAATATTCTAATAAGTAAACAAGTGTGTAAATTATCGTTTGAGTCTTAAATTAGTTTCCATTTTAATGTTTAGACGATTATCAAAATGTAAAATGCAAAATATTTACCATATTAATCAGTCAGAAATGTGCATCTATCTCTTGTGAAGTGCCATTTGTGTGTGTGTCCATCAGGTGTCACTGTCAAAGCTTTATTCTCTCTCTCTCTCTCTCTCTCTCTCTCTCTCTCTCTCTCTCTCTCTCTCTCTCTCTCTCTCTCTCTCTCTCTCTCTCTCTCTCTCTCTCTCTCTCTCTCTCTCTCTCTCTCTCTCTCTCTCTCTCTCTCTCTCTCTCTCTCTCTCTCTCTCTCTCTCTCTCTCTCTCTCTCTCTCTCTCTCAGGAAGTGGGTGTCTCCGTCACATTCAGCACTTCATGTTAAACATGTAACCAGGAAAGAAACACTCAAAACTCATCTGAACACACATCGAGAGCTTCAGAAGGACTGAATCTACTGACAACAGAGATCATTTAATAAGAGAGAAGAATGAAGATCATCTTGACTTTCACTCTGCTGATGATTCCTGGTAAGAACAATCAGATCACAGAAGAACTACAGCTGTGATCAAATGATGAACAAAACTCTGTATCTATAACTAATATGGTGAAATTACCAATTAAGTCAATGAATCTCTTTAAAATAAATCTCGCTCCAGTATGTGTTAGTGTTGTATTAAGATGCTGGTTTGTTGTAGGTGTCGTGAGCTCCATCAGTGTGACAGGATATTCAGGAGGAGGAGTCACGATCACATGCAAATATGATGAAGGATATACAGCAAATATAAAGTATTTTTGTAAAGGACAGTGGAAAACAACATGCTCTGACCTCATCAAGACTGATATTAAAGATAAATGGGTTAAAACTGGAAGATTCTCTCTGTATGACGACACAAGATCAGCAGTCTTCACTGTGACCATCAGAAATCTGAGTGAAGAGGATTCTGGGATGTACTACTGTGCAGCTGATATCTCTTTAGCTGAAGATTTCTACACTGAAGTGAATCTGAAGGTTATACGAGGTGAGTAACTGAGAGCCTCAAACCCATGATGATCTCCACAACATCACGATACTCAACACTGACTGTAATTACTGCCGTTCACTCGTCAAACTCATAACAGACGCCATCAATAACCTTTTGATCTCCTAGTTTAACATTTACACTCATAAATTAAATAGAATACTAAATAATAGCAATTAATAGTCTCAAATGTGCTCAAGGTATGCTTTTCAAACCCTTATCAGTGTTAGTCTCAAAGGAACCCACCATATTATGTTTCAGCGTTTCCACATGGACAAAATGCATTGAACTCAATATAACATAATACAGCTCAACATGGAAAATCTATGAAAAATATATGTGATTGTTTCACATCTCCTAATTACGCATCACATTTTTAAGAGTATTATGATCTTTGAACTCTGTTTACTCTTGGAAATTGCAACGATTGAATTGCTAATAAAATAATAATTTGAAAACTCAACAATCATCTTTAAACTGGACATACATTATCACTAAGCATTCATGAATATTTGGATATTGGTCAATAAAAACCATACATACACACCTGTAGAAAATGATGAGATCAACACAGTCTGCAGCGTTCTGGTGTTTTCTTTAAATGCTTTGAACCTTTTACCTGAACATAACTTCCTCATCACTCTAACGTAATGTGCCACCTACAGGCATCTTATAGAAGACACTTACATCTAAGTAACATTTAAACACTTTTAAAGATTCTCTTAAGTATTTTAATTGAAGAAAGAAAAAAATATGCATTTTGGGGTACCTATTATTACTTAATAAATTTTGTCTTTCACCATCATATTTCCAGTCTGTCACACATTCATAAATGTTGCAGCAAAGTGACCAGATCATAAAATGACAAATTATCTGGGTTTGTGTTTAACAGGTCAACAAATCAGATCTGTGAAAGGATATATTGGAGGAAACGTCATTATAAACTACAAATATGAGATGAAACACAAGAACCATGTGAAATATTTCTGTAAAACTGCAGCAGATCAATGTTTCACTGTAATAAACTCTAACAGAGCAGCAGAATGGAAACAGGACAGACGATTCTCCGTTCATGATGACAGATCTGCAGGTCTCTTACGTGTGTTTATCAGAGAGCTGAATGAGAACGACTCTGGAGAATATGAGATTACAGTCAAAGTTTCTGAAGACTACAGTTTCTTCTCTGAGTTTAATCTGGACATCAGAGACGGTGAGACACTTTCATTCATTTCTGCATTATTTGACAGAATCCATGAATATATCTGGTAATTGTAACATTGCTGCACTTGATTTGGATCTGAAACAGATGGTTGTTGTGTGAAGAGCATCAGTCTATCAGCTGCTGCAGGAGCATCTGTGAACATCAGCTGCAAATACCCACAATCCCACATTAGTGATGTGAAGTTTCTCTGCTGGAGATCTGGAGCTGATCTCTGTGCTGAAGAGACGTCTGTGAAGGAGAGCAGAAGATGGAGTCCTGAGGGAAAGATCCAGCTGTATGATGACAGAGAAGAGCAGCTCCTGACGGGAAGCATCAGTCATGTGACTGAACAACATTCAGAATACTGGTGTGGAGTTCAGTCTGATCAAGGACACAAGAGCTTCATCACACGAGTCCTGATCAGCGTTACAGGTACGGGTGATTTTCTCACCAATATTAATCAATTAAAATAATTAATTTGTATTATTACAGTGTTTAGTATTGCAGCATTAGTGTGGTAATTGAACACAGTATGTTTGAACTGCAGTTAATGGTGTTCATCCAGTAACTCTGCTGTAGTGTATTATTCAGTGTGAAACCACAGGCTTAAGTTCCAGAAACTCAAACAAACAGCTCACAGTTCTATTTTCTAAGTGTCTGTGTGTCACCAAGCGTGAATTCTGGGTAGTGAGTGTGTGAATGACATCAGTAACAAGTGTCTGTATCATGAGAAAAGAGATGACAAGTTCTGGGTGTGAAAAAAGCATCACTTAGAAATTTATTGTTTCATTTTTATATACAAAATTCCAGAAACATCATCATCATCATCATCATCATCATCATCATCATCATCATCACCACCACCACCACCACCACCATCATCATCATCATCATCATCAGTTGAATCTCCACATCAGAGAATGTGTATAAAATGATTTGGTTTGGTTTGGTTTGGTTTGGAATGGTTTGTATTGTTTTTAATTTTTGCTTAATTTTTTTTGCTTTAATTTTTGTAAATGACTGGTCACACAGATTCCTCTGTAGTTATTAGGGTCTGTTTTGTCTCCACTATTAAAGATGGGAGAGATGAGCCTTGTATTCCAGACCTCTGGAAAAACACCTGAACTCAGAATCAAGTCAAAGACTTTGAGCAATGCATTCTGAAGTTCAATTTAAGCATCTCGGTTTTTTTTATGTTGTCAGGGTCACAGGATTTATTAGATTTGAGGGACTTCAGTTTTCCACTAAGTTCTTGTTGGATTATTAGATAGTGGATTTCGGTTGTTTTTGATGCATGACTCAAGAACGTTCAGGTTGGGATTATTTAAAGGGTCAGTTTGATGGTATAGAGGTTCTCAAAATGATCATCGTGTATGGCTGGTTCGTGTGGCTTTGAAGTGTTCAAACTGTTCCACATGCTCCAGAACTGGCCCTGACCAATTGTGTTTTTTTTTTAATCTTTTGAAGCGTGTTGTTATAATAATCGAGTTTCTTCTGTCTCAGTGTGTTTTTGTATTGTTTCAGAAGTTCTGAGTGTTTTAAGCGTAACTCAGTGTTGACTGGATCTGTGTGTTTTTTTTAAATGAACCGTAGCTCTTGTCTAATTGTTTTACAGTCATGGTCAAACCATTTTTCAGAAGGTTTTTGTTTAGTGCAATTTTGTGTCTATATGGTGTCATGTTATTTAAGAGTTTTTTTTTTTTTTGCTATATTTTCAAAAATGTCATTAATATGTTTAATTGCTAAATCAATTCCCTTCTGATTATTATCATATGTTGAATTGCTGAACAATGTTATGGAATTGACTATTTCGTTTGACTTTAATACATGAATATATGTTTCAGCAGTGCTATGAGTCCATCTATATGATGTGTTAAGTTTACATACAGTTGCATGAAAAAGTGTGTGAACCTACTTGCAGAATCTGTGAAAATGTGAATAATTTTAACAAAATTGAGAAATCATACAAAATGCATGTTATTTTTTATTTAGTACTGTCCTGAGTAAGACATTTTACATAAAAGATGTTTACATATAATCCACAAGACAAAAAAAAAAAAAAAAATTGCTGAATTTATTAAAAATGGCCCTGTTCAAAAGTTTGTGAACCATTGATTCTTAATACTGTGTGTGGTTACCGGGAAGATTTTTTGTGATGGTTGTTTATGAGTCTCTTGTTTGTCCTGAGCTCTGTTCTTCAGAAAAAGCCTCCAGGTCCTGCAGATTCTTCAGTTTTCAAAGATTTTTTGCTTTCCAGCAGTGACTGTATGATTTTGAGATCCATATTTTCACACTGAGGACAACTGAGGGACTCAAACACAACTATTAAACA
The DNA here is from genome assembly GCF_019924925.1 of Ctenopharyngodon idella. Taxonomy (NCBI): domain Eukaryota; kingdom Metazoa; phylum Chordata; class Actinopteri; order Cypriniformes; family Xenocyprididae; genus Ctenopharyngodon; species Ctenopharyngodon idella. The sequence continues at coordinate 853,563 of NC_067220.1, forward strand.
AGGTTCAAAAATTCACTGATGCTCCAGAAGGAAACACGACGCATTAAGAGCCGGGGGGCAAAAACTTTTGAACAGGATGAAGATGTCCAAAATGTTCTTATTTTGTGGATTTTTTTTTTTTTTTTTTTTTTTTTGTAATACTGCCCTTCGGAAGCAACAGAAGATACTTGCATGTTTCCTGGAAGACAAATTAAGTACAATTTACCTTGATCTTCAAATTTAAAACGTTTTCACCCCCCGGCTCTTCCCACGTCTACTGACTCCAGTTCCTGGTTATTTCTTCTAGGTAGGGTATTAAAGAGATCTTGGGGTATTTGTGTGAACAGATGTTTATCTCCTGAATCATCAATGTAGTCTGTTTGAGCATTTAGATCTCCACATAGTAAAATTTTCCTGAGTTTGATATTGATGAATTTCTCCTCGTAAAGTGTGAAATATTTCACTGTCATAGTATGAAAAATCTGATATGAATTCCACAGATAAAAAGGTCTTTATCCAGAATGTCAAAGTTTGTATCCAGTTTTAACCATGTGTGATTTTAATCCAAATGTTTTAGAGCACAAACCCTTAATACTCCAAAAGTTAGTGTTTAACATTTTTATATGATCAGAGATTAAAATACTGCTGTTTATCTGAAGGCAAAACTAAGAACCTATTATATATATATATACAAATAAATAAATACACCATAAGAAGAAGAAGAAGAAAATAAGGAAAATAAGTACTAGGTAACAGTAGAGCAGGTATAACAGTAGTAAACCAATTAAGTTAAAAAATAATTTAAATTTTATGGAGGGTAATTAAACACCTTTACCTTATTCTTTATTATGCTCAGGGTAGGTAAGTAAGTGAAATCTGATATAAATTATGAGCACTTTAAAATACTCGCAATCAGACAGAAGACTTCTCCACGGTCTGTTCGGGTTCAGCGACTTAAATTAATGCCACGGGAGGCAAACTTTATTATAAAATACAAGTCAGTTTATTTACAACTGTTACTATTCCTAGCAGTACATGTAATCTACAAACACTCTATACAAGTATTAAATAAAGTATAATATCAAAATGCTCTTCATTCAAGGCAATATCAGCGATGGTTCTGGTGCTGAAGAAGCTCTTCAGGCAGTAAGCTCTTCACGAAGCAGCATCTGCCGTAATATTCACACTAGATAATCTGAATACTTGAGGTCATCATCTTTGGAAATCCCCTCATTATTTATTGGTGTTTTATAGACAATTTGTCAAATCCGAACTCTTGAGGTATCGTGAGTTTTTGGGGATCCCCTCAAGACTATATATTAAGCCTTTTGCATCTTTGTTCTCCTTCTTCGGACTCTTCTTCTTTGCTGCCTCCTGCGTCTCGTCTGCAACACATCATCCAACAGTAATGCTTGCTTTTTCTTCTTGCATTAGCAAAGCTCTTTCTAATGCATGTTTTTTTCCTCTCTACCAACATGCTTTTATTAAATGCTTAAAACATCAAGTGTGTAGTCTTTTCTTAATAAACCACTATCTTAATAAAACAATACAACAACAGGTGTGGTGTCTTTTCTTAATAAAACATATTCTTAATAAAAGCTTTTACAACAATAAAGTGTGCTGTTTTCCTTTTTTCTTTGACCTTGAATTCAACTTTGTACAGCCACAACTTCTGCACACACATATGCTCTGCAACACTTTCCAGCCATTCACAGCACTCCTGGGTGAATACTATAAGACATCATATGAATGTTATATTCATTGTATTATAATACCTATGTAATAGTTACATAATTGCCCATATAAGGCTTTTCCAGGAAATAAACAAAATAATAAACCATATTAGCTAAAAACGTCAAACAATGAGGCAGGGCATTGTATTCTTATGCATACTGTACAACAACATGAATAATGATTACAAATAAATAAACAAATGATAATAATAATCACAGTTAAATAATCATTGTGTTGTGAATGTTAATGCATAAAATTAAATACTCAAAAAAATGGGGTCGTCTCTCTTGTTGTCTGTGAGACCATTGTAAAGTCATGGGTCGTCTCTGGAGGTCTTGAGAGAGATGAAGGTCCAGATGGATCAAACGGCCTCATTCTCATCTGATTTCTTTTTGTTCCTCTATAGCCAGTTGTTGGGAAGCGTCCAATGGCAACATTCTTGATAGCTTTGGCAAAATCCTGATAATCCTGGTAGGACTGGAACAGGTGTGTCGGACGTCTTCATTGATCTGATCAATCACAGCCGGAGGGACGTCGAGCCGTGGGAGCAGAGTGGAAACCAGCACACGTGTAGCAGGGGAATGTCTGTGAGGCTTTCTCTGCATTCTCATACATAGCCTTGGTTGTGCCTTCCCATGGCCATTCTCTGTGTCTGGAGGTGAAGACCTGTGTGATGTTACTTCATGATGGGGTTGTGAATCACTTTCAGCCTTAAAGGGTTAGTTCACCCAAAAAATTAAAATTCTGTCATTTATTACTCACCCTCATGTCGTTCCACACCCGTAAGTCATCTTCAGAACACAAATTAAGATATTTTTGATAAAATCTGATGGCTCAGTGAGATCTCCATTGCCAGCAAGTTAGTTTCCTTTTCCTTTTTCAGTGCCCAGAAAGGTACTAAAAACATATTTAAAACAGTTCATGTGACTACAGTGGTTCTACCTTAATATTATAAAGCAATGAGAATACTTTTCAGATCACCCATCAGATATTGTTGAATTAAGTCGTTATTTTGTTTTATTATCTCATTCCCGCCAATAGATGGCGCAGTTTATTGTTCTCATGTATGAGGGGGATATTGGTGACCTGTTTACTGTCTGCACTGTTTATACAGTTACCATGGGAACCGCTGCTTGTTTTACTATCTTTGACATGAATGTGATGCTCTGAAAAAACACTTCATTTAAATCTTAAATCAGTTAAAAACATTAAATATTACGATTCTGGAAAAACATAAAACTAAGGCTTTGAAATTGAATCATTCTGTGAAAACCTCTGTAAAATAACACTTTTTATGAGTTTTATCTGCACATGTCTGTTCTGCAGCTGTGCTCATTAACCATGTATGAAGAACTAGTTTCACTTCCCTCTTCTCTCTCTCTCTCTCTCTCTCTCTCTCTCTCTCTCAGAGGAAGTGGGTGTCTCCGTCACATTCAGCACTTCATGTTAAACATGTAACCAGGAAAGAAACACTCAAAACTCATCTGAACACACATCGAAAGCTTCAGAAGAACTGAATCTACTGACAACAGAGAAGATCGTTTAATAAGAGAGAAGAATGAAGATCATCTTGACTTTCACTCTGATGATGATTCCTGGTAAGAACAATCAGATCACAGAAGAACTACAGCTGTGATCAAATGATGAACAAAACTCTGTATCTATAACTAATATGGTGAAATTACCAATTATTAAGTCAATGAATCTCTTTAAAATAAATCTCGCTCCAGTATGTGTTAGTGTTGTATTAAGATGCTGGTTTGTTGTAGGTGTCGTGAGCTCCATCAATGTGACAGGATATTCAGGAGGAGGAGTCACGATCACATGCAAATATGATGAAGAATATACAGCAAATGAAAAGTATTTTTGTAAAAGTGTTCAGAAAGTGCTTAGAAAGTGCTCTGACCTCATCAAGACTGATATTAAAGATAAATGGTTTAATAATGGAAGATTCTCTCTGTATGACGACACAAGATCAGCAGTCTTCAATGTGACCATCAGAGATCTGACTGAACTGGATTCTTGGACGTACTGGTGTGCAGTTGATAAATCTGGAATAGATTCCTACACTGAAGTGAATCTGAAGGTTATAAGAGGTGAGTAACTGAGACCCTCGAAACCCATGATGATCTCCACAACATCACGATACTCAACACTGACTGTAATTACTGCCGTTCACTCGTCAAACTCATAACAGACGCCATCAATAACCTTTTGATCTCCTAGTTTAACATTTACACTGTTCAATTAAAAAGAATACTAAATAATAGCAATTAATAGTCTCAAATGTGCTCAAGGTCTGCTTTTCAAACCCTTATCAGTGTTAGTCTCAAAGGAACCCACCATATTATGTTTCAGCGTTTCCACATGGACAAAATGCATTGAACTCAATATAACATAATACAGCTCAACATGGAAAATCTATGAACAATATATTTGATTGTTTCACATCTCCTAATTACGCATCACATTTGTGATTATTTACTCTTGGAAATTGCAATGATTGAATTGCTAATAAAATATTAATTTGAAAACTAAGCATTCATGAATATTTGGATATTGGTCAATAAAAACCATACATACACACCTGTAGAAAATGATGAGATCAACACAGTCTGCAGCGTTCTGGTGTTTTCTTTAAATGCTTTGAACCTTTTACCTGAACATAACTTCCTCATCACTCTAATGTAATGCGCCACCTACAGGCATCTTATAGAAGACACTTACATCTAAGTAACATTTAAACACTTTTAAAGATTCTCTTAAGTATTTTAATTGAAGAAAGAAAAAAAATATGCATTTTGGGGTACCTATTATTACTTAATAAATTTTGTCTTTCACCATCATATTTCCAGTCTGTCACACATTCATAAATGTTGCAGCAAAGTGACCAGATCATAAAATGACAAATTATCTGGGTTTGTGTTTAACAGGTCAACAAATCAGATCTGTGAAAGGATATATTGGAGGAAACGTCATTATAAACTTCAAATATGAGATGCAAGAAGCGAGTCCTTTGATAAACATCTGTAAAACTGCAGCAGATCAATGTTTCACTGTAATAAACTCTAACAGAGCAGCAGAATGGGAACAGGACAGATTCTCCGTTCATGATGACAGATCTGCAGGTCTCTTACGTGTGTTTATCAGAGAGCTGAATGAGAACGACTCTGGAGATTATAAGATTAAAGTCAAAGTTTCTGAAGACTACAGTGTCTTCTCTGAGTTTAATCTGGACATCAGAGACGGTGAGACGCTTTCAGTCATTTCTGCATTATTTGACAGAATCCATGAATATATCTGGTAATTGTAACATTGCTGCACTTGATTTGGATCTGAAACAGATGGTTGTTGTGTGAAGAGCATCAGTCTATCAGCTGCTGCAGGAGGATCTGTGAACATCAGCTGCAAATACCCACAATCCCACATTAGTGATGTGAAGTTTCTCTGCTGGAGATCTGGAGCTGATCTCTGTGCTGAAGAGACGTCTGTGAAGGAGAGCAGAAGATGGAGTCCTGAGGGAAAGATCCAGCTGTATGATGACAGAGAAGAGCAGCTCCTGACGGGAAGAATCAGTCATGTGACTGAACAACATTCAGAATACTGGTGTGGAGTTCAGTCTGATCAAGGACACAAGAGCTTCATCACACGAGTCCTGATCGATGTTACAGGTACGGGTGATTTTCCATAACATGCTGTTCATCTTATTTCTCATGCTGCTTAAAATCACTGAGGTTTGAAGCTGATTCTTTTTAAGCAAGTTTAACCACATGGTTATTTTTAATTTAGATGTTCTTTCTGATAAATAAAGCAAAACCACAAACTACAATTGAAAGAGGAAGTATAAAAACAAACTGCAGTTCACATGATTACAGTCTATGCAGGTCAAAGTGCAGCTTTGTGTAGATAAACGGTGCTGTTGGGGCAGTTGTGGCCTAATGGTTAGAGAGTCGGCCTTGTAACCAAAAGGTGGAGGGTTCAAGTCTCAGTGCTGGCAGGAAACAGATGACCTTGAGTAAGACACCTAACCTCCAATCGCCTGTGTGCGTGTGTGCACTTGTTAAAATGCAGAACACAAATTTCTAGTATGGGTCACCATACTTGGCCACGCACCACGTTCACAATGAGAAACTGCGCTGCTCACATAGTGAAGCAATGATCAATGTTTGTGTTTGACCGATTTAATCTTCATTTCATTCTATAAACGTAACCGCTCTAATATTGTTATACAGTTATAGTTATTTGTTAATTTCATATTCATGTACTCATATCTTACTGTTAATGAAACTGACAGTGTCTCTCTTAGCATCCGCAAATGCTGTTTTTTTTTTGTTTGTTTTTTCACTTGCAGTTTGAAAGCGTTTAGTGTCTAGTTCTCTGTGTTAATCTTGTATTACTACAGTGTTTGGTGTTGCAGCATTATTGTTGTAATTTGGACACAGTATTACAGCAGCAGTTTTTAACTGTAGTACAGGTGTGTCATCTGGATACAGTAAAAGTGCAGGTTTTAGTGCTGCTGGAAGTCCTTTTACCACACTTGTACTATAGTTAACTGCAGTTAAGGGCGTTCACCCAGTAACACTGCTATGCACTATATTGAGAAACCACAGGCTTAAGTTCTGGGAACTCAAACTAACAGCTTTCAATTCTATTTTCTAAGTGTCTGTGTGTCACCAAGCGTGAATTCTGGGTAGTGAGTGTGTGAATGACATCAGTAACAAGTGTCTGTATCATGAGAAAAGTGTGTCAAGTTTGTGAAAAAAAGCATCATTTAGAAATTTATTGTTTCATTTTTATATACAAAATTCCAGAAACATCATCATCATCATCATCACCACCACCACCACCTATCATCATCATCATTATCATCATCCTCACCTCCATCATCATCATCAAGAACATATTCACCAACATCATCATCATCATTATCATCATCCTCACCTCCATCACCATCATCAAGAACATCATCATCATCATCACTATCATCATCCTCACCTCCAGCATCATCATCATCATCTGCTTCTTCTTTCTCATCAGTCAGACCTTCACCGTTCACAGGTATTTCCAGATCTTCTTCATCACTGGCGTCTCTAAACACATCAGCAGGTGATCTTGTGCTGAAATACAAACATGATCAATGGGTGTAGCTTGTGAAGAGGCCTGACCCCCCTAGCGGCTGACATATATTACTAAACATAAAAATAAATTATATTTTCAACTGTAAAATAATAAATAATAATGAATAAATATATTAAAAAAAAAACTAAAATAAATGAATACATAAATAAGTATACAAAGAAATGTAAAAAATAAATAAATAAATAAATAAATAAGTGTACTTATCCTTTTGTTTCCTTATTTATGTATAATTGTATTTTCCCCAAATTTATTTATTAATGTATTTATACATGTATTTCCACTTTTATTTATATCCTCATTTATTTATTTTATTTATGTATGTATTATTTCCACATTTATTTAATTCCTTGTTTATTTATGTATTTATATACTTATTTATTTTCATATTTATTTATTTCTACATTTCTTTTTCTGTATGCTAATGAGTGGGGTGTATTTTATAGCTCAGAGTAGCAAGGATGAAGCTCTGAGGCCACAGCGATACATTGTGGTGTGAACAAACAAAATGCAGGAGGTGTGCGGACATGCCTTTGCAACTTACACAACACAGTAAATTCCCCAGTGTTAAATTAACACCCCTCAGTGTTCATATGTGAACCACCAGCAGGGTATTAAAGTAACCCTGAAGCAGTGTAGAGGTCTGCGCGGGACTGTTTTTTCGTCCCGCTCCTGCAAGGTTCTATTCCTCACGCACCCGCTCCCGCCTAAAATTCACTCTGTGTTCACCTGCTATCCGCATATAGTGATTTTCTTCCCGACCCGACGGGTCCCGCTAAATTTAGATCGTTTCCAGAATCTCGCGTTTAAACTTCCCCTAGAGAAAGAGAGTGATTGGGGATAACAAATACAAAATGTTGCATAGCAAATACAAGATTTTCATGTGTTATTTGTCTTATGATGCTGTCAACACACTAAAAATGTCAGAGAAAAAATGTCCAAAGAATAATAGGCTAAATATCACAGAGAAAAATAGGCTAAATTAAATAGCCTACAACATGTCCCTCAAAACTATAGGCTAAGCCAAAAATACATAAACGAAAACTGAAATATTTTTTAACATCCACACAAGAACAGAATGACGCTGACTGACAACCGTTTCAGAACGTCTCTCCTCTAAAATCCGATCACAAAAGTTGAATGTTCTCTGAAGGTGCACTCGTGCAGACCTCTAATGCAAAGAACATATCTTGCCAGTTTTCTCAGGACAGGGAACTGGTGACTGTGTGAACGCCACCACTGCAGAAAGTTTTGTTCACTTCAAGTTCAAGCACAGATGCGCTGATGTCAGAGCATCTCGGGAGCGACCGGGTTATTGTCAGACCGCCCGCTCCCGCCTAAAGTACACTAAAGTTACTGACCGCAATCCACCTTTCATTCAAAATTGAAACCCGCGCAGCAAGAAATCTTATCGGGTCCCGTGGTTCCTGCGGGAAAGTCGCGGGAATGCAGACCTCTAAAGCAGTGTTAGAGTAAATTAGATACTTTAGTGATTAATTAAGTGATGATTGTTTGATTATTGAAGACACCTGATGATAATGAGCAGAATCACTGAAGAAAAGAAAAACACAAGAACTACAACTGACTTCAGCCACAGCCTTAGATGAAATCAACTGAAAATACTTTAAATCTCTCTTATTACAAACCAGACTGGCTTTATTTATGTCAGTTGTCTTCAGTTATTTTTGAGAATGAACAGGTTTAGTTTTTTTTGAAAATGTTGGTCACCATTATGGTGATCAGTGTCTCCTTTAGTTGGGCAGTTCCCTTGGCTTTTATGTCAGTTTCTGTTTTTTGACACAGTGTTTGCCAGAACACATAATTTGTTGAACAAAGATGATCAGGTGATATAGTTTTTATCATCATATGGCATTAATTATTTATAATACTTCATAATAATTTACTGCCTCATTCTGTGAAAAGATCCACTTCAGATCCCAAAATGGAATTTATTTCAAACACTCGACTGACTTTCTGAAGTGAGTTTGGAGTAAAAACATCTAATGTTTGGCGCTTTTTGCTTTTCAAATGCACATCATAAGTGACTCAAACTCGCAACGCTTACAGAGACCATTTACTCTATGACACATTATTGTTTAGTACATTATAAACATCTACATTTGAGCAGATATCCACAAACACAATATTTCACAGTAAACACTGGCCTAAACATTCTAATATTCATCGTGTAAACACTCATATTATTTTTATATTGTACTGTGTTTAATATCATAGAGCAGAAAAACATCCTAATGTCATACATTTATATTTATTTAGCATTGCCGACCTGCCTATGTTTTATATTTCTACATGTTTCCGTCGATTTCACACATATTAGTTTGGCAATAGTTCAACTAGTACAATGTGTACAAGTTTGAAAAATGTTAACTAATGTAAGAAATAATAACTTAATTAACTCCACTGGATTAATCGCATTCTTCTTCTTCTGAGGTGAATTCAAGGTTTATTCCTCACAGCGCGTCTTCAACTCAGTGAAAAGAAGAGGAATGATGAAGATGATGCTTTGTTTATCGAGGTGATGGGAGCGTTTACAGGTTAGCATGGCTAACACGTGGACGATTAGAATCGCTTGCATAGTGTGTTAATATGATATAGGCCTGCTGGAAAGCAGATGAGCCCAGAATATAAACGCAAAGCACTGTTTCGTTCATATTTTGGCATCATCTGCTTGCCTGCAGTTTGCTTTATCAATAAGATAAGCTGTACTGAATTTGGTCTTTTAATACTGTCTTAATGCATTAAGCCACGTTAAACGTTTTCTTCATAACGGTTTTCTATGGGAGGAAAATGTTTAACATGCAATTAACCTCGTTGCTTTCATATTCTGGGCTCTTCTGCTCATCTGCTTTATTAATAAGGTGTGTGCTGAATTTGGTCCTCCAATATCACTGTCTTAGTACATTAAGCCACATTCAGTGTTTTAGAATGTCCTTCAACGTGAGTTTCGTATTTTCCTTCATGTTGTTTTAGATCACATAAAAGCCAGATGCAGTTTTATTGGTTATGAATAAAGTCATCTGTGATTTGTCAATGACAAACAGCTGCTGCGAAAAGATTTTTTTTTTTTATGCTGTAACAATGCCACTGTAACGATGGACCAATCATGATAAAAACTTGCAGCTCGGCAACTGAAAGCCGGCTTAAAGGCACACCGTCATTCATCTTGAAATCATATGATTTGATTCATGTCTTCTGATTGGTTGTTCTGTGGACTTAGAGGCTTTTGCTGACAAAGGGAAGTGACGTTTAGCGGTTTCTGCCAACAAACCAGTATTTGTGAATGGGCTGATGCTGGGATTTAGCGGATTTGAAGCGAAAGTATTTGATGAACGTACACAATGTACGGAGAGCATTCACTCAGTATCATATCTCATTTTTGATGGAGGTGGTGTTTAGCGGCTTTTGCATCTGAACTCTTCAAATGTTGACATAAATACATAGGCATACATTTACATAAATAAACATGTAAATAAATAAATGTATAAATAAAAGAAAAAAAATAATAAATGTAGAAAAAATACAATTATACCTAAGGAAATAAAGGTATACATATGCATTATTTTTACATTTCTTTGTTTATTTAGTTTACATTTCTTTCTATATGTATTTATTTATTTCTTATTTCGACAGCTTTGGCATTCCATAGTGGAAAATGTGTTGATTTTAGTAAAGAATAATTCCATTTTTACATACAGTACTCACTGTTACATATGGTTCAACATGTCTATTTATGACAAACTGGCTGGTACATTTAGTAATATACAAGAGCAACTGATGCACATGTGCGAGACAATTGTTATTTAAATGGTTCGCATGAATGTACAATGTAAAACCTAGAAACAGGTTTGATTTTTTCCCCCACGGGTTAAAAGTTTGACATATTGCATAAATTGTATTTGACTGAAAAGCTTGTATTAAAATATGAACCTGTGCTTGATGTGAAGTTTAGTGAAGGAGGGCCTCTGGTAGGAGCCTTTGAGTTTTTAATTTGCATAACACTGACTGTAAAATATGTATTTTAGGTATGGGAATGTTATATTTTGAGTGATATATGAAATACGGTCATTGGGCTACTTTTGATTGGCCATTGGTCTTATTTTTTTTACGCAGACCTGGCAATCTTGAAATCCATTATCATGGTCTGGTCAATCCTATTCCAAACGTAAAGCAATGCCCATGATCTGATCTGATATTTAGCTGTGTAGCAATTCTGTACAGGTATTTAATTAATTTATGGGTGAAATATATGAATATAATAAATAATAAAGCTTTATGATTAATTATAATACATATACCGACCCGAGAGGGAATTATACATATATTGTGAATTAATTACAACGAATTATAATCAATCACATATATGATTAGTTCTGGTTTGATACTAATTTAGAGAAACTATTAGTTTGTCCAGCAAACCGTTAGCTCTTCATAGCCGATTATAAAAGGAAGGTTTTTCTCTGGCCACGAGAAAGACTTCCTATTCTAGCATCAATGCGTAAAGCAAGGATACTGGATCGGAACGTTAAAGTGACCTGGGTTTGTTGCATGAGCAAAAAAAAAACAATCGAACATGAATATAATGTATTTAATATATGAAACTACGGATACAGAGACTATACTACTAAACATACACAAACAATACACATATATAGAAAGCGAAAGTAAAGTCAAGAAAACAGAGGTGATCAAAGGAATGGCAACTTACTAACAGTTAAAACCTTTGAGAGCCAGCAAGGAAACTCAGCTTACACATCGAGCTTAAAACGCTTTGGAAAGAATGGTTCTATACTTGCATAGGTTCAGGTGCTGTGGTCATTTCGTGTTTCTGCAGGAGTTTCGGTGCGTGCGGCTGAAGCGATTGGTCCTTTTCCGAGAAGGTGTTCTTCGGCGGGATTTTCAAACAAGGGTTTAACTTAAGAGTAAGATAACCGGAAAATAAAGAAAAAGAAAAGAGTCCGTCTCCTAGGCGATGAAGAGTGAAGACTTCGGGCGACGGATGAAGAGGGTTTGACAAAGAAACTTGTTGCCAAAAAGATGGTCGTCCCGAAGAGAGGGGGCGCGTGATGGAAGCGCGGTCGCCGAGACGTCCGGGAGAGACGGGTGTTAAATGGCGAGAGACAATCGAGAGACAATCGAGAGACAATCGAGAGACAATCGAGAGATGCGTGTCATTGTGTTTTAAGGACAACAGACCAGAACGCCTCCTGGGATACATCAGCCAATGATGAGGGTGCGATTTTGGCGGGCAAACTCTTTCTTTGTCTCCATTTATGACCTAATTTGCATGGTTTATGAAGTGTCAGATCTGAGTACATTTTCTTCAAAGTACCATTAAAAATAGAAGAATGCATTTTACAGTCATGTGACATACATTTTCAATTAGAGCATAACGAAAGCTTTACAATGAGACCAAACTTGTCAGATGGCGAAGACATAGATGGGGAGAGACAGTTTATACTTGAGTTTTATCGTTTAGAAGAAAACTAATACAACTACAGTCATAGCTAAGCTTATATACTAGGGATAAATACATGCACCTTTAAATACAGCGACGGGTACACTTTGGCACAGTCATATTTGGAGGATAAATGTACATTCACAATCTCCATGCGTGTTTGTGAGTGTCTGTATGTGTGTGTGTATTGGGGTTGTGGCCAGTGTCTGTGACCACATGACCCTTAGCCCCACCAGGGTGACTCTTTGAAGTTCCTGGAGCTGGTGAGAATATGTTCTGTTTTTCTTTACTGGGGTAACAAAGGTGCCAATGGGGCAATTGGTCCCGGACTTGCCTGAGCCGATTCGTGATTTACACGCACAGTTCAGGAGGCTAAAAGCATTCTGAAATTTCCAAAGTTGATTGACTACGCCGGATCTATCCAGACGCTACAGCTGAAAGTGATCAGATTCTAAGATTATTTCTCTTGTTTTCAGGATCTTCTCTGATCGTTCCTCTGGTTCTGGTTCTTGTGGTTCTGATCATCGCTGGACTCTTATTACTGTTTCTCTCTAAGAAGCATCAGTCTCGAGGTAAAACTTCTTCTTAATTTTTTTTATATGCAGAAACTCTTTATACTGAGATTTTCTTGATCTGTTTTCCCACTCTCTGTCGCCACCTATAGGTTACAATGAGACATGAGCAAAATACAGATATTTGATGATGTGTGAAAACATTCACACAAGACTTCAGTGTTGAAATGTAATATAATGTCATTAATTTAGGATGCTTGTTTTTAGCAGATGGTGATTCGTCATCTCAGACTGGACCAGAAAAACATGAAGTGGTGAGTCCAGTTACTGTATAAAATGAGATTAATGTCTAATGCCTTCCATCCTGAAGATCTTCAGAGCTGTAAATAATTTCTCTGTCTCTCCTCAGGTTTCTCACGCTGGTTGTGATTATGAGGAGATTAAAGACACTCTCAAAGAGTTACCCACAAACCCCTCTGATTCTTTTGACACTGTTTATGCCACTGCCCAATTGCCCACAAACCCCTCTGTTTCCTCTAACTGTGTTTACGCTTCAGTTGAGAAAGCCACTGGAGACTCTCAGCGCTGCATCACATCTGCTGAGGATCTGAATTACGCAGTGGTGAATTTCCACAAGGAATCAGACTGTCCTGACAGTGTCAGTATCAGGAATAACCAGGATTACAGTGAATACGCTGCTGTCAATCATCTCACTGCTTGATGAGCCACAGCAGAGAATATAAATGAGCTGAATGTTTTTATCACCTTGTCTTTGGCGTTAAGTTTGTGTGTTTGGTGTTTTTTTTTGTTAGTCTTTAGATATGCTTCTTTGCTGTGTATTTTAGTCATTTGACTGTTGGCATGAAGTCTGATGAATGTTTAAATTACAGCACAGCGTTTTGTTCTGCAGATGACACTGAAAGAAATGATCAGAAACTTCTGGTCAGAGTTTGATGTAAATAAATACTGAATAGTTCAGAGACAAAAGTGTGAAATTAAAGCAGAATATGCAGCTGTGCTCAATTTTATGAACAAACTTTAGCAAATACAGCAACTGTTGTTTTTTCTCAGTTCTCACTTTAACAGCCTGATTTCTTAAAAAAAAAACAGATGAGGTTGTGATATTGTTCTCAAATGTGATATGCATGGATTATGGAAAGATGAAATGCACATAAAAGCACAACATCTGAGCTTTTTGAGTGTCTGTTATGAAGCCTGAAGTCTTTTCAGCTTTTAATAATATTTATTTCAGAACATTGACTCTCCACTGATGTAATAAAACATGAAGATTTTGTTTCTGACAAAGATCTTGTATAATTCTTGTGAAAACTCAGCTGAGCTCCTTTTTAAGGAGGACTTTATCACACTTTCAGCCTTTCTTTAAATTTCTTACCAAATTATAACATATTAAATTAAAAATTAATTAATAATAAATTACATGTAATCAACAGATCAGCACACAGCTAAATGATAATTGACAATAATATATGCTGTATCAATCAGCAGTGTGCTTATTTGGTTGCCATGGGAACTGCTGCTGTTTGCACGTGTGTCCACTAGATGTCACTGTCTATTTCTAGTCTTTGAGATTTTAGTAGTCTATGTCACTTCCTGTCCCTTGTGACAGGCGGACACATACTGTGCTGCTAGAACGCAGCCGTCCGCACATTCCCCTCATGGTCAGTTTCTCATTGTTTGACAGAGGCTCAGCACTTCCAGGTTCTACGTCAGAACGCTGACTCATTATTGGCCGGCTCCTGCGTCAGCATCACACGCATGCATCATGCTGATCACGTGATAAGTGTCAGCCAATACTAAGCCGCCATTCTGACGTAGAACCTGGAGGCACTGAATGTAAAAAGCGAATGAGAATGACACAGAAGAGAAGAAATTGTTGAATAAAGTTATTTTTGTTTTGTTTTTGCACACAAAAGTATTCTCGTACTTCATAAAATTAAGTTTGAACCACTGCAGTCACGTCGACTGTTATAACGATGTCTTTAGTACCTTTCTGGACCTTGAAAGTGTCGATTATATTGCTGTCAATGGAGTCACATACCTCTCGGATTTCATCAAAATATCTTAATTTGTGATCTCTATAAAGCTGATGATATTCTGTGGAACAGATAAATGTTTTTTTTTTTTTTTGTTTGTTTGTTTGTTTTTTGGACAGGACTAAAGGGAAAAAGGTAGATATTTTTTTCCCTGATGAGGAAAAGTTTGTGGCTTCTGTAGTGTGGACACGTAAAACGTAAAATCATACTGTTATCACAACAGAAACAGACTTAAGAAGTATCGATTTGTATTGAAGGAAGAATTGGAGACCTGTTGCATTATTGCATATGGATTATAAAAGTTGCCAGTAGACTAAATAATTATATGAGTGTAATAATCATGAAAGAACAATCATATTGTGTAAAGAGGCGAAGTATTAGGGATCATTTATTTTTAATGAGAGATATAATAGATTATGATATTATATTATAATAATAGATAAAGTATAATGATAATGATTTGAGGTTAATATCTCTTGATCAAGAATTTAACAGAGTTAACCACACTTATTTGTTCAAGTTACTGGAGGCTTTTGGTTTTGGAGATGATTTTACCTCATGGGTTAATTTATTGTACAATGAAGCTAAATGTATGGTCAAAGTAGCTGCTGGAGGTTTAAGTGTTCCCATTAAAGTACAGAGGGGAATAAGACAAGGATGCCCTCTTTCAGGGCCAATTTATAGTCTTGCAATTGAACCCCTACTGTGGAAATTAAGAGAACAGTTGACTGGTTTATACATTGAAGGGTCAAATATTTTAAATGATGTGAAATTATCCGCCTGTGCTGATGATGTAACTGTAATAATCATGAACAGTAATGATATTAAAGTGGTTTTAGAAAATCTTAAATGAAAATCTTAAATGAAAGAGCATCATCAGTGAATATAAATTGGACAAAAAGTGAGACCTTATGGCGTGGTTCAGAGAGATAGAATGTCCTGCATTTACTTAATAATGTCATGTGGCGAAAAGATGGTTTTAAGGAGTGTTTTTAGGTTCTGAGACATACAAGAAAAAGAACTGGGAAGGACTATTGGAAAAAGTGTGTCTCCGGTTATCTATTTGGAAATGGCTAATTCCTCAGCTGTCCTATAGGGGAAGGGTCTTAATAGTCAACAATCTTGTTGCTTTAACTCCAAAATGACTGTATTGGACCCTCCTGCTGCTGTCATTAAGGACATTCAGAGATGTCTTGTTGACTTCTTTTGGACAGGTCAGCATTGGTTGAGATCTGCGGTACTTTACTTGCCTCTTCATGAAGAGGAGCAAGGTGATATATATACGGAGCCCCGGACATGACATGCATGAAAAAAATAGTAGGCTAAATCATGCGCACGATTTACTAATTCGTACCCTCGATTTACTAAAACGCGCGCACGATTTACTATTTCGTTTGTGGGTAATTGGGCAGTGGCATAAACAATGTCAGAAGAATCAGAGGGGTTTGTGGGTAATTGTTCGTGAGTGTCTTTAATCTCCTCGTAATCACAACCAGCGTGAGAAACCTGAGGAGAGACAGAGAAATTATTTACAGCTCTAAAGATCTTCAGGATGGAAGTACATATAAATCGAGGGAACGAAATAGTAAATCGTGCGCACGAATTAGTAAATCTAGGGAACGAATGTTTAATGCGCACGATTAAATGTTTTTTCTTGCATGTCATGTGCGGGGCTCCGTAGATTTAGGATATAGGATGTAGGATTGCTGTTTTTAGACTACAAGCTGCCCAGAGACTTTTGAATGGGAAAGATGTCTGTAGACTGATGTGGCTTGTGGTATTTTGAGGAGAGGAGGACGACCGGGACTAGACAGACAATTGTTTTTAATGAATTTAAATGATGTGGTTAATTTTAAATAACTCCTTTTTTTATAAGAGAGTTCTGAAATCATGGAATGTTTTGAGAATTGTTCGAGAACAAGGTATTGTGAGTGGATCATGGATTAAAGAGGAACCACTTCTTTACAATCCTGCATTACCTATGAAAATCTAAGGACAGCTGTGGAGACATGGCCAGAGGATGGTTGTTGAAGGAAAAGTTGTTGAGTTTTAAAACTCCAGAGACTAAATTTGTTTTGTGATAATGAAAGAGAGCACTGTATCATATTTGCGTAAAAGTGATGCATTTTGAATTATTAAAATGTGTTTCAGACTCTAAATGCCAAGGAACAGAGGGATTTGATGTATCCCTTAAAGTTAGCTGGAGGATTTTATATGAACTTCCTATTGATAAGAGAACTGCTGACCTCCAATGGTGGATAATACATGGAGCAATAACTACTGATAGACATAGGACACACATTGATCCAACAATAAGGAATGAATGTCCATTTTGTTTTGAGTCTGAAGATATGAATCAATTATTCTTGCAGTGTGAATGACTGAAGCCAATGTTTCTGTTGTTGGAAAATTTGAGTAAAAATTTAGAATTTACATTACATGGCTTTATTTATGGCCTGAAATATAAGTATCAAAATAAAAAAAAAATAGATGTGTTAGCTGAAACACAATGATAAAGACATAAGGCAGTCTTTAATAAATCCACAGGCAGATAAATCCAAACAGAGAGAACAGCTTACAACACATGTAACACAGACAAGACCCGACAGAAAATGAATAGACACAGAGGAAGGATTAGTTCACTTTGAAATAAAAATTAGCCCAAGCTTTACTCACACTCAAGACATCCTAGGTGTATGTGACTTTCTTCTTTCTGATGAACATAATCGCAGAAATATTAATAAATATCCTGAAGCATCCAAGCTTTATAATGGCAGTGAACAGGGATCAATGAGTTTGAGCTGAAGTAAGTTTCTCCATCCACATCCATCCATCATAAATATGTGCTCCACATGGCTCTGGGGGTTAATAAAGGCCTTCTGAAGCAAAGTGATGCATTTGTGTAAAAAAAAAAAAAAAAAAAAAAAAAAAATCCATATTTAAACAAGTTATGAAGTAAAACATCTCGCTTCCGCACGAGCCGCCTTCCATATTGAAGCTACGAAGAAAGTGTAAACTGGCGTCGTGTCAGTTACACTTTTTCCGTATGTTAAATAGAGAAGGCTTAGGACGTAGCGCAAGCTTTGTGAACTGCAAGAGTTTTACACTTTCTGCGTACGTTGAATACGGAAGGCGGCTCGTGTGGAAGCAAGATGTTTTACTTCGTAACTTGTTAAATATGGATATTTTTTTACAGTAATGCATCACTTTGCTTCAGAAGGCCTTTATTAACCCCTCAGAGCCATGTGGAGAACATATTCATGATGAATGGATGTGGATGGAGGCACTTTCTTCAGCTCATACTCATTGAACCCTATCACTGCCATTATAAAGCTTGGATACATCAGGATATTTATTAATATTTCTCTGATTGTCTTCATCAGAAAGAAGGAAGTCATATACACCTAGGATGGCTTGAGGGTGAGTAAAGCTTGGGCTAATTTTCATTTGAAAGTGAACTAATCCTTTAATATACATACAAACAAGGCTAATTAAATACACACACCTGAACTAAATGAGAACTAATCAGAAACCATGACTACTTACTCAACAGTGGAAAACGGTGCAAACTGAAAACGAAGTTCAAACTAAGTGAGACTGTGACACTAAGAAGAAAAGCAAAAATGAATAGGGTTGTTTCTACTGATGTTAATATGACTTTAAGAGGTTTGATATCTGACCGGCTTACTGTTGAGCTTACATGTTATAAAATGGTTGGATATCATGATACTTTTAAATGTATTTTGGGTTTGAATGATGTTTTATGTAAATTGGAAGATGGAATTTTACAAATCAATGTATGAGGTTGTGTATGTAAGGTATTTTTAATATTTGTTTCTTTTGGGGGTTTTTCTCCTTTTTTGAGCATGTATATGTGTATATTTATGTATTTTTTTTTTATGTCTTGATTAAGTTGCATGTAATAATTGTTAAAATAAAAAAAAAAGAGACTAAAAGTCAAAAGTCTCTCTCTCAGAGGAAGTGGGCGTCTCCGTCACATTCAGCACTTCATGTTAAACACGTAACCAGGAAAGAAACACTCAAAACTCATCTGAACACACATCGAGAGCTTCAGAAGAACTGAATCTACTGACAACAGAGAAGATCATTTAATAAGAGAGAAGAATGAAGATCATCTTGACTTTCACTCTGATGATGATTCCTGGTAAGAATCTGAACTCAAGCAATTGCATCAGATGAACTAGAACTGCAATTAAATAGTGACCAAAACTCTTTATCTTCAACTAATATGGTGAAATTTGAATCTCACTTCAGTATATTAGTGTTGTATTAAGATGTTGGTTTGTTGTAGGTGTCGTGAGCTCCATGAATGTGACAGGATATTCAGGAGGTGAAGTCAACATCACATGCAAATATGATGAAGAATATACAGCATATATAAAGTATTTTTGTGGAGGACAGTGGTTCACAACATGCTCTGACCTCATCAAGACTAATATTAAAGATAAATGGTTTCAAAATGGAAGTCTCTCTCTGTATGACGACACAAGATCAGCAGTCTTCATTGTGACCATCAGAAATCTGAGAGAACTGGATTCTGGGAAGTACTGGTGTGGAATTGAAAGATTTGGAATAGATTTAAACACTGAAGTGAATCTGAAGGTTATAAGAGGTGAGTAACTGAGACCCTCAAACCCATGATGATCTCCACAACATCACGATACTCAACACTGACTGTAATTACTGCCGTTCACTCGTGAAACTCATAACAGACGCCATCAATAACCTTTTGATCTCCTTATAAGATATACACTATTAATCCTGACTTGAATTCATAAATGTTGCAGCAAAGTGACAGATATGTTTATATTGAGAACAAAATGACAAATCCTCTTTGTGTGACTGATTTATTCTTCATTTCATCCTATAAATGTGACCGCTCTACACTGTAAAATCCAACAGTTGTTCTAGCTAACAGTTAACTTTACTTAACATCTTAACTTAATTGTAAAAATCTAGTAATCTGTACTATTCACATACTATGCCTTGTTTACTCAGAAAAAACCCAAGTTAAAATTAACTGATTGGTTTGTGGCATTTTGTCAAGCAAAAAAAAAAAAAAAAAAAGTTTTTGAGGTGGGGCAGTTCTTAATACACTTTACACTTCCTCTATCTCTGTAGTTATCTTTCTATAGTTGCATTCAATCATTTCCCAAAGTCATCTTGAATGTTTAATTGTCAGTACATGTTTTTGTTTGAATTCGCCATTATGGTGATTAGTGTTGTTTGGGCACTTGAACTTCATTTATATTATTGTAATTCTCTTCCTATTGATGCAGTGATGCAACAAGAAATCAGTTATTTGATTTCAAAGCAAGAGAAGTAATAAATAGGTTGCTTTTAAAAAGGTGACCTAACTTTTAATTAAATCATTAACTAGTCTAATTTTCATGTTGAATGATGATCTTTTAAAAATGTACACACCTTGTGAAACTTTAATTGGGTCGATATAATCCCTCGATATTGTGAAAATATCTTGCAATTGATCATGCTTGAGTCACACACAGACTATCAACATTCAGCACACAACACACAACAATGGTAGCTATACTAAGTCAAGAGTAAATCTAATCTCTACAGTTCCTTCCCAGAACTCTTGTGTAAGTGAAATATACTAATTAATAGGGGTGTAACAGTACACAAAATTGATGGTTTTTAAGTCACAGTTCAGTGCGGGTTTGGTACAGCAGGGGGAGAAATCTAAACATAATGTAATGCTACGTGATATTCTCAAGCTGATTTATTGATGTCTTTCTGTGGTTGAAAGATTAAGCGTTTGTCAGTACAACGTACTATTTCACATAGTTTTTGTAAGGTAACCAGTTTGCATGCTTTTTAAGTAAGTCTAACTAATTAGATTTTACAGTGTAATATTGTTATACAGTAAAAGTTATTTGTTCATTTCATATTCATATACTCATTTCTTACTGTTCATGCAACTTACAGTATCTCTGTCAGCATCTGCAAATGCTGTTTTTCATTCTATAACAGTATGGGAATGCAGGACCTGGAGATCTGGATGCAGTTTGAAAGCAGCAGAAGTTTTTAGTTCTCTAATATCGTATCACTACAGTGTTTTGTATTGCAGTATTATTGTGGTAATTTGGACACAGTATTACAGCAGCAGTTTTTAACTGTAGTACAGGTGTGTCATCTGGATACAGTAGAAGTGCAGGTTTTAGTGCTGCTGGAAGTCCTTTTACCTCACTTGTACTATAGTTAACTGCAGTTAAGGGCATTCACCCAGTAACACTGCTATGCACTATATTGAGAAACCACAGGTTTAAGTTCTGGGAACTCAAACTAACAGCTTTCAATTCTATTTTCTAAGTGTCTGTGTGTCAGCAAGCGTGAATTCTGGGTTGTGAATGACATCAGTAACATGTATCTTCACCATTTGAAAGTGATGTTATGTTCTGGGTGTGAAAAAAAAAATCATCATTTTGAAATTAATTTTTTAATTTTTATTTTAATTTTTATTTATATTCCCAGAAACACCACCATCACCACCACCATCATCATCATCATCTGCTTCTTCTTTCTCATCAGTCAGACCTTCACCGTTCACAGGTATTTCCAGATCTTCTGCATCACTGGCGTCTCTAAACACATCAGCAGGTGATCTTGTGCTGAAATACAAACGTGTGATTAATGGGTGTAGTTTGAACTATAGAACTAAACATAAAAATAAATTATATTATAATATATAATAATAGTACATTTAATACATTTTAAATAGTTAATATGTAAAAATAAATAGCAATAATAACCCGATCATTCATGTTTGCATATTAAATTTGCATTTTCGTGGTTCGTAGCCTATCAAGAAAACATGTTATGTGACATAAATGGATATTGAACTTCCAGTGACTCTTCACAGGTCGAAAGTATTGTAAATCTTAGGTAGGATACTGATCTCCATCCTCAGGAACAACATTTTGTGTAATGTTTCTTTTCACACTTAACCTCGGGTTACTGTCTCTTTAAACCCAGATAGTGACACATTTGCAGGGTTAATGCTTCATGCGGTGCCACAGCGATACAATGTGGAACAATGTATCATAAACTTGCTTTGTACAATCACGGAAACTTTCACACGCTGTATTTTGTTTATTTTAGGGGGAAATCATGTGGGAAAACGTGTGGTCAAGTGTGGTTTTCCCACGGGATTAGGCCACTTTTGAACTTGTCGCGGGTTGATTCCCCCCCCCAATTTATTGCATAAATTGTATTTGACTGAAAAGCTTGTACTGAAATATTTTACTACTAATGATAAACCTGTGCTTGATGTGAAGTTTAGTGAAGGAGGCCACTGATAAGAGCCTCTGAGCTGTGTTTATAATCACTACAATATAGTTGTTTCTAATTTGCATAACACTGATTTATAGCTCTCTTAGCATATTTAGCTGATTCTAAGATTATTTCTCCTGTTTTTTTTTTTTGTTTTGTTTTTTGTTTTTTGTTTGTTTGTTTGTTTGTTTGTTTCAGGCTCTTCTCTAATCGTCCCACTGCTTCTGGTTCTTCTGGTTCTGATCATTGCTGGACTCTGATTACTGTAAGAAGCATCAGTCTCGAGGTAAAACTCCTTCTCAGAAAGTGGGAAACCAGATCAAGAAGATTCTAAAAGAAGTTTAGATGCAAAAACTTTTATACTGAGTTTAAAACAGATAGATTTTCTTGATCTGTTTTCCCACTTTCTGTCACCACCCATAGGCTGCAACAAGACATGTACAAAATACAGATATTTGATGATGTGTGAAAACATTTACACACGACTTCAGTGTTGAAATGTGATATAATGTCATTAATTTAGGATGCTTGTTTTTATCAGGCAGTGATTCGTCATCTCAGACTGGACCAGAAAAACATGAAGTGGTGAGTCCAGTTACTGCATAAAATGAGATTAATGTCTAATGCCTTCCATCCTGAAGATCTTCAGAGCTGTAAATAATTTCTCTGTCTCTCCTCAGGTTTCTCACGCTGGTTGTGATTATGAGGAGATTAAAGACACTCTCAAAGAGTTACCCACAAACCCCTCTGATTCTTCTGACGCTGTTTATGCCACTGCCCAATTACCAAAAAAGTTTGAAGTCTGATGAATGTTTAAATTACAGCACAGTGTTTTGTTCTGCAGATGACACTGAAAGAAATGATCAGAAACTTCTGGTCAGAGTTTGATGTAAATAAATACTGAATATTCCAGGGACAAAAGTGTGAAATTGAAGCTGTGCTCAATTTTATGAACAAACTTTAGCAAATACAGCAACTGTTGTTTTTGTCTCAGTTCTCATTTTAACAGTCTGATAACCTAAAAAAAAAAAAAAAAAAAAAAAAAAAAAAAAACAGATGAGGAAATGTGATATGCATGAATTATGGAAAGATGAAATGTCTGTTAACTTTTCAGCTTTTACTCTAATAATGTTTATTTCAGAACATTGACTCTCCACTGATGTAATAAAACATGAAGATTTTGTTTCTGACAAAGATCTTGTATAATTCTTGTGAAAACTCAGCTGAGCTCCTTTTTAAGGAGGACTTTATCACACTTTCAGCCTTTCTTTAAATTTCTTACAAATTATAACATATTAAATTAAAAATAAATTAATAATAAATTACATGTAATCAACAGATCAGCACACAGCTAAATGATAATTGACAATAATATATGCTGTATCAATCAGCAGTGTGCTTATTTGGTTGCCATGGGAACTGCTGCTGTTTGCACGTGTGTCCACTAGATGTCACTGTCTATTTCTAGTCTTTGAGATTTTAGTAGTCTATGTCACTTCCTGTCCCTTGTGACAGGCGGACACATACTGTGCTGCTAGAACGCAGCCGTCCGCACATTCCCCTCATGGTCAGTTTCTCATTGTTTGACAGAGGCTCAGCACTTCCAGGTTCTACGTCAGAACGCTGACTCATTATTGGCCGGCTCCTGCGTCAGCATCACACGCATGCATCATGCTGATCACGTGATAAGTGTCAGCCAATACTAAGCCGCCATTCTGACATAGAACCTGGAAGTGCTGAGCGTAAAAAGTGTATGAGAGTGTATGAGGTTCTTTCAATACCAACAAATTAAATCCATAATTAAATCAAAGATCAATATAACTAATAATCCACTTAATTCCTCTCAGTTAATGGAAGACATATTAAAAATCACAACATTCAAAAAATTAATATCCAAACTCTATAAACTTATATTAAACAATAATGACATAATAGTAACACCGATGGCAAAATGGGAAAAAGATTTAGATTTCTCTCCCAATACCGATCTCTGGAAAGAAATCTGTAATAACACTTTTTCTATGACTACCAATACAAATCTCCAACTTATATAATACAAGATTCTTCACAGGACACATATCACTGAAAGAAAACTGTTTAACATGGGTTTGAGGGACACTGATATTTGCTCACAGTGCACGTCGGGAAGCACAGATGACTACTTTCATGCCACATGGTCCTGTCAACATGTTCATTCATTCAGGATATCTGTCATTAACAAACTCTCTAGTATTTTGGGCTCTATCTCCATCACTCTGTTTACTTGGCAATAGTACAGAAATCGATAACTTCCCAACCAAATATAAAAATACTCTTCTTATTGCTCTAACTATTGCCAAGAAAATAATTCTAATAAATTGGAAATCTAAAAATTGCTTGCATATTAACCATTGGATCAACACCCTTATAGAATACATCACATTAGAAAAAATCACATCCACCAGTAAAAAAAAAAAAAAAAACTATGCCCTCATTTACCAACATCTGGAACCCATTTCTTCAATATTTTAATATATTAGACGCCTGAAACTGGATACACACACACTCTTCCAACTATATAGTTTTAGTTAAGCTTTTTTTTTTTTTTTTTTTTGGCAGAATTATAAAATATTGGAACAAATGGAAAGAAGAAACGGAAGTATGAATCTATATATGTCTGTATATATATGATATATTATGTCTATATATGTATATAATGATATTGTCAATACATTAGTGTATAAATATATGATCATAATTTATATTGTTAATTACTTAACTATTATTATTACCATTATTATTATTATTATTATTATTATTATTATTATTATTATTATTATTTATTGGAATCTATACACATCCTTATACTCTCCTCACTCATCTAGTTATTTAATTGTTTATTTTGGATTATATAAAAGACTATTTCTATTATTGTTACTTTTGTTTTGCTCTTTTCTTTATTTATTTGATAAATTGCATTTATTTATTTATTTTTTCTTGTCTATCTTTTTTCCCCCATCTTATATATATATGTATATCATTTTTTTTTTCTCTCCTTTTTCTCCGTCCCTCTTCTCCTTCCGTCCCCCTCCCCTCTTCCCCTGCCCTCTTCCCCTTCCCCTTCCCCCCGAGCCGGGACTTACCGTGGGGCTCCCTGCGAGTGGACAGCCTTGATAGATCAGGCTGAACATGTAGCACTACATGGAACTCCTTGATGGACTGACTCCCCCCGGGGTTTGGGTGAGGCTTTGTGTGAGTTCGTTGGTTGATGCGGCCGCCACCTGTGTGGGGCTCGCTGGGGGTGGACAGTGTGGATGAACCGGGCTAAATGAATATTATTTTATCAAACTCCGTAATAGACTGACTCCCCCCTCAGGGCTTGGGAGAGCTTTTGTATGAGTACCTTAGCCTTGGAATATGCCCTAGTGATACCTCCTGAGCAGTGGACAGATTGATCTGTGCCGCCTGAGCATCGAATGGCCCCATGTAAGCCCCCATCGGGTTTGTGAATGACACAGAAGAGAAGAAATTGTTGAATAAAGTCATTATTTTTGTTTGTTTTTGTACACAAAAGTATTATCATCACTTCATAACATTAAGGTTGAACCACTGCAGTCACATGACTGTTTTAATGATGTCTTTAGTATCTTTCTGGGCCTTGAAAGTGTTGATTATATTGCTGTCTATGGACGAGTCACATACCTCTCAGATTTCATCAAAAATATCTTAATTTGTGTTCTGAAGATGAATGAAGGTCTTACGGGTGTGGAACGACATGAGGGTGAATAATTAATGACAGAAATTTCATTTTTGGGTGAACTAACCCTTTAAATTAATACATTGCTTGAATTAATACATTGTTAGCTAACTGCGTGATTTGAACATGTACATTTCTGAAATGACATAATTTGGACACAGTCACCTCTGATAACAGATCACTCTAAATTGTAATGTTGACATGCATTTTCTGTAAAGCTGCTTTCAATCGATATGTACTGTGAAAAGAGCTATACAAATAAATGTGAATTGAATTGAATTGGAGGTGAGTGAGATAGTTGTGAGTAACTTAAACATGTCAATAATGAAAATCCTAGTTGTAGCAGTGTAAATGGTACTGCCGTTGTAAAAGAGCAAATTGTAGTTAGTCATGTAGGCCTACACGTCAGTGGTGTGCAGTGTGCTAGTATGGTGGAGGAGAAGCTGTTTCTGATATTATGACAGTCAGGATGACAGTCAGGATGACAAGAGTTTGTCAGATTTGTCAGATCTCTATAAAGCTGATGATATTCTGTGGAACAGATAAATGTTTTTTTTTTTGTTTTTTTTTTGGACGAGACTAAAGGGAAAAAGGTAGATATAGGAGATTTTTTTTTCCCTGATAAGGAAAAGTTTGTTGCTTCTGTAGTGTGGACACGTAAAACATATAATCATACTGTTATCACAACAGAAACAGACTTGATTAGTTCACTTCTGAATGAAAGTTTCCTGATAATTTACTCACCCCCATGTTATCCAAGATGTTCATGTCTTTCTTCAGTCGAAAAGAAATTAAGGTTTTTGAGGAAACTCCACTGGGGTTCAACAGGTTGAAGGTCCAAATGTCAGTTTCAGTGGAGCTTCAAAGAGCTCTACATGATCCCAGATGAGGAATAAGGGTCTTATCTAGAGAAACCATCGGCCATTTTCTAAACAAAATAAAAATGTATATACTTTTTAACCACAAATGCTTGTCTTGCACTGCTCTGTGATCTGCCAGAAAGGTCACGCGTGACGTAGGTGGAAGTACCGCGGTAGGGTGAAAAACTCCATGTCATTTTCTCCTCCAACTTCAAAATCATCCATAATCGTTGTATTACCTTTTTTTTGTAAAGGTCGTTTGACTTAGTCTTTGCAGGGTTGATTTCTCCTGGAAAACTATTAGAATTGTTATTGAATATTAAATGGAAAGATTTTATTGAACTATTATTATTATTGGATGTTTTGTTGTTGTTTTATATATATTTAATATTGTTATATGGTTGTACTCAATTAATTGATTTTTTTTTTTTTTTTTTTGATTTTTGTAAATTTTGTTACTCTTGAGTTTGCCATGAATATAGCCTTTGATACTGACATGGTGTTAAATGATACATAAATACGTTATTATTTTAAGTTATAAACATCCAGAAATGCAGTTTAAGGTCATAATGATCAGCATGAAAGACAAGAAATGTTATTCTTTCTGCAAAAGAGATCTGAGTCTGAAATATAAATAATTTACTTTATTTAGTTATATTTTCACTGATTATATATTCACATTTAATAGTCATTTAAATGGCCATTTAAATTCTGAGTATTACATTTTGTCATTATTCTAATATTCAAAGATTCAAACACTTTTTTTTGTTTTTGATCTTTGTCTCAAAGTTTCTCACGAGCGCTGGGGGTGTTTTTTGTGCTGGCGTGATGAACAGGCTGTTTTTTCCGTCCAGCTCAAAGCCACAGAAAACTGGTGAAGGTTCAGGGTCTCAGTTCAGTTTAATTAAACAGACTTACTCAGGAAACCCACAGTGAGACACATGAGACTGAACAGAGAGAGACAGAAGATCAACATCCATTGAGAGCAGAAGACAATAAAGACTATCTCTAGGCTAACATCAAAATATCAGGGAGTAGCTTTATATGGCATTAACTTTAAGAGTCATATGCTAATCTAGAGATGTAACAGTATTACTGAATGTGATTTTGTGATCATTATCAGACAACAGACAGACGATAATCAGTGACATGATGAGTCTATAAAATTGTGATTGAACATTTGCTAGAATCTTTAAAATAAACAAGTTTGGTTATCTTTATTTTTTAATATAGGTGTGTAATTTCAAAATAAAATGCTTTTTTTTTACAGTATTGGTTACTAGGTTGAAGAGACTTGCCTGCAAATGTCTCAGGTCTTCATGTTTGCAGGTTTGTACTGTGGTCAGAGTGCTCTAAACATGAGATGCTCTTCAGCTTGTGGTTTTGTTATTTGGGTCAAACCAAGAAGCCCTTCAGCCTCCTGCAGGTGTGATAAAAACAGGAAATGCTTTTTTTTTTTTTTTCATTACTAATGGTCACAGATTTTTCCACCCAATAATAAATTACTATAAAAAATAAAAATCTTATTTATAACAGCTGTTCACCCAGAAAGTTTTATTCTGGTCATTTGCTCAAACAGTCGAACCCAATACAGTCATTAATCAACAAGTGTGCATCATAATATATCTGCTTGCTTTTTAAATGTTAAAAGTCGAACCTGGTCTTTGTCACACTTCATATTGTTGTACATTAATCTTAATTAGAAGGCCTGTGTAAGACTTGATTTTCCTGCTAGACAAAAACTGAGAACAAGAACCCTGCAATAAAGCTTATCTGGAGAGAAGATCTCAAAGAAATAGCATAGGACAACACCTTGCCCTCACACATCTACAGGATGCAACAGTCACATTGGTGTAGATTGTAAATACAAAAAGCAGTTTTATTTTTGATGCTTTTAAGTGTGTTCGTGTAACCTGTGTGGACAGTCTCTTTCTCTGGATTTAGTGTTTGTAATTTCTTGTTCATATTTGCATTTATTATTTTCGTTTTGTAATAAAAACAACCAGATATGTTTTTAAATCTTACATTCATAAATCTCTGGCTCCATCTAGAGGCAAATTTGAGTTAATGTTAAATTTCTGTGAGTAAACTGTTACTGTTTTGTTTTATTGAAAATAGTAGTTGTATTGTGTGTTAGTTGATACAGAACAGAGAATGAGGGTTGTTTACACGACACCGCTTTCAACAAAAAGCGGAAAACTTTTTATGCTTTTTGCCCATTAATTTACACGACAACAGCATTTGGTGGCCTGAAAACACAAACTTTTGAAAATGGGTTTGAAAGTGCATGTTTTTGAAAACGATACCGTTGTCATCTCAGTGTAAACTGAAAAAACGTGAATATGTGAAAACGGTGACGGCATGCGTATTACACACATGCGTATTATGTGTTTAGTCTACCCACCTTATTTTTCAACGCAAAGGTAAGGTGTTTTCTGTGAATGTGTGAGACTTCTGATTTATTAACCGCTATAGGGAAATAATGAGAAGAATATCAAAGTGCAGTAAACTGTAAAATAAGGTGGATAGGCATGCGCGAGGCGAGAGCTCTGTAAAAGAATGAGTATGTGCGCAGGCGCGTAGTCTTTCTTTACAAAGTGACATCGCCACCTACTTGTCTGGCATGTGTAATACAGAGTTTTTAGTCATTTTCACGGATCCGTGTGAACGGGGATAGCTTTGATAACGTCATCTGTACAAAGATTTTTGTAGATCAGAACCTTTTCCATTTTAGTACATTGTTGTTGTGTAAACATACCCTGAAACTTTTTTTTTTTTTTTTTGATGGTATAAATTACACTTGTTTACTTGCCTTTTGTTAATCTGGACTAATTAATTATAAAAATATTTTATAATTACCAGACACAAATTTTGCAAAAATTTGTTTCATGCAAATGTTTGTTTGCAAATGTCCACAGTGAAGGAAGCAGATAAACTTAAGTTGTAGTGATTTACTCTGTTTGTTCAAATGAAGTTTGACTGATATCTGCTGTCTGTGGTGCTAAATCCACAGTCAGATCTGGCTATTAATATTTCTTACAAAACTCCTTGTAGCAAATTCGTTTTTTTTTTTCCCCCAGGATTTCTTTTAATTGGCTCCAGGGCCCAGTTGTTCAAAAGGTTTAATCTGGATCAGAATGATCTGGATTTGGAAATCCTGTGTTTTGCTATCCAAGATTGGGTAATCCATCTTACTTTTGTGCTGGTTTTTCAAAGCAAAATTAGAATAGATCACCCTGATCCAGATACACACTTTTTCAGATTGCCAAATCTGGATTACTAGTGCTCTGTGGAGCCCCTAAAGGGACATGGTATTTCACTGCTTTTGCATTCTCTCAGTAAAGCTCTGTGTAGCATTTACCAGAGAAACTTTGCGTTTGCTCACAAAGAACTTTTGACTCATGAATGTGCCAATGTAGTTTACGAACAGTGATCAAAAAACACTTGGAATTAAAATTGTTTGATATTTGCAGCTTTTTGGGGATTACTTTATGGCACCAAAATCTCTTTTTTAATTTACAGTAGAGGTTAAATATTAGGCGAAATATGTAGCCTAATGCCTACTTCTAATTTATTACTTTAACATTTAAACTAATCAAAAGCAAAATAAAAACATATGTGTGTATGTATATTACATGATGAAAAAAAAATATTTTTTGTCCAGTTTTATTACATTTTTGTTCCTGAAATCCACCCTTCTGATGGGATCAGTATAATCCCGTTTTTTTTTTTTTTTTTTTTTTTTTTGGATCAAAGGTATCCCAATCTTACTAAAAAGTTTTGAACAACACAAACTGATGGTTTTATCCAGATCGAAACTAAGATTGGATTTTGTGATCTAATTTCAGAATTCCTTTTTTTCCTTTTGAACAACCCATTTTCAACATTTAATCCAATCCGATAGCCGAAATCCGATCAGATTACTTTTGAACACTGGCCCCAGGGGACCTCAGTGAACTGAGGACCTCAGTGAATTTACATGTACGCCCTCTAGTGGAATATTTAAATAACTCTGATCAATTATCTTCAGTGTCATTAGTCCTTATATAGAGAAAATTAAACCTGTATGATCTCTCAGTATCAGACACTGTAACCTCCACTAGGTGGCGCTCTTTCAGTGTGATTAATGTAATATTCAGGCAGTGCTGATGGTGGGAGGGGCCAATAAAGCTGCTCATTGCTGATAAAGAGCTGAATAAAGAGGAAGTAACTAAAGCAGACAGATGTAGAGACAGAGAGATTCACACAGAGAACATTCAGCATAAAGAAGACTGAACTCAACTCACAATGAAGATCCTCCTCATCTTCTTCACTTTCTACCTGATCTCAGGTCAGAGCTTTTCTCTTTCATCACTGCAGTAATGATGCTGTTTTCTGTTCATGAGGTTTCTGATCACAGTATCAATCTGATTGACAGGTGCAGTGAGATGCTTTAGAGTCACTGGATATTCTGGAGGAAGTCTTCTTGTTGATTCTGGAAGGTTTTCACCCAATAACAGTCAATATCTGCAAAAACAAAACACCCAGGGAGGGTGGGATAAAATAATAGAGAAGAATAGAAAAGATAAATGGATTAATACAGGAAGATTCACTCTGTATGTCAACACAAACAGACACATCATGCTTTTCATCAGAGAACTGAACCTACAGGACTCTGGGAGATACCGGATTGGGCTTTCAGGTTCAGAGGATATTGAAATACATTTGAATGTGAAAGTTGGTGAGTAATTTTGACATATGAAATACAAATGGGGCAGAATATAACATTTAATGAATAGACTGTTTAGCACTATTTACAGTAAAATATCAATTGTAGTGTTAATGTGTGTATATATATATATATATATATATATATATATATATATATATATATATAGTAGGGCTGGGAATTTAATGCGTTAATTAATTAATTAAAATTTTTAATGCATTTAATGCACTTGCCCCACCCCTATCTGACATTTTATACAGTTGACGACTGATGAATGTAATGCAGGGCAACATCTCACTGCGTGATATAGCTTATATAATGCAGGTAGAATGCCCATAAAGATATGAAAGGCGATATATTTGAACCCTTTAAAGCGTATGACAACACCGGTAAGATCAAAACGTTCACTGCTAAATTCAAACTTGCTTTCGCGCTTTGGCTGCGGTGGCAGCACCCATCGTTCGTTATAGATCAAATGATATTATTTAAACGACAAATCACATTAAAATATTAGGCGCCGATTTATGTTTCTGTCGGGTGGTGCCAACAGCCGAACCGTCCATAACCGAGCGCGCGCACGTAATATCTGAGCCAGAGTAGAGCCATGTGGACACTATATTTGAGCGCGCGAGTTTTGTGGAGAGATTCGTCCTGCACATTACATTGATGCGCTTTCTACATGCGTCGTTAAAAAAAAATGCCATACATAGTAACTGCCTCAAGTGAACTATAAAAATGATAAGAACGTCACTTCTGAAAGCTGCAGTCGTTTTTTATTGGTTAAAATGAATGGAGAATATCTCATGTTTTTCCATGGGTGCTTTAGCGCTTATATAATGCATGATAGGCTATAGTTAACAAGTTTGTGAATATGTTGAATAAAAAAGGAAAAACGAAATAAAAGTGATAGGTTACATCTGTCATACAGAGCTATTGTGCCTGCGTGACTTGTCGCCCCCCACATTAATAATAAATGTGCACATATTGTGAATTAATTTAATAAACTTAGCACTCTAGCTTTCTTGGTAGCCTTCAGTAAATTAACTTCTCTAAGAAAATAATTCATAAAACATTAGTTGACCATATTTTTACTTTCAATTTCATATTTCCATATTGATAAAAAAAAATAAAAAATAAATAAATAAAATCAAGATATAGTTCACCCCAAAATTAAAATTCAGTCATTATTTACTCAACCTCGTGATTCTGTTGAATCAAATACATTTCTTTCTGAATCTACTTTTTTTGTTATACATACATTAACTGATGCTAATTTATAAAGCTTGAAATGCTAATAACATATTTGGAGAAGTATACGTAAAAATAGGATTAATCTAGATTTATAATTGCTGGAAAAACAGTATTGTTAATTGTTATCTCATTTAATGCATTAACTATGTTAACAAATTAACCAGTTAACTTAGGTGACAAACATTCTTCTTTGACTGTTGTTTTGTGCTTTGTTGAACTAATATCATGTGCATCTAAAGCGCACCTTTATTTGCATCTATGTAGTTCCCTTTCGAGGGAACTCGCACTGCGTCCTGAAGGGGGCGCTATGGGATAAATCCGGAAAGACCGGCTTCAGCTTTTGTGCCTCAGCAAAGCGCTCTGTGTGTAACTGTCTCTGTCTATTTATTGTTGTTTGTCCTCAAGCACTATATATATTCTAGACAGGAGTTTATTGGCAAGCAAATAGCAACTTGAGTCGTGTGTGCTTCCCTGCCCTCGCTACTATACGAGTGGGGATACACGCGATTCATGTGTTGTTTGTTTGAAAGCAGAGCATGAACGTCAGCTCTTGTATTGGGATCTGACAGTGTTCATTCTTAAATTTCCTGATGTGATGCACTATCGAGACTTTTAGCTCTGCTCCTCTTGGCTTTTTTTTTTTTTGAGGGAATAAAGTCTTAAGCAATAAAGAATCTATGGCTTGGATCGCGCGTTTGCTGAGGCGACACGTAGATTACGACGTTGCATCAGGCTCGCACCCTCTGAATGAAATCTAAGGGCAGCCCCACACGGGATAGAGCGGTGTACACCTCAGTATACGGTGCCCGCCCCACTTCATTGTCCTTAGGGGGCCGTTCTGCCAACCCTGGCACCCTTGGTGCTTCAGGGCGCAGCGGTTTCCAGCAAGCTATGATTCAGCATTCACACGACGCTGCATCAGGTTCGCACCCTCTGAGGAGGGTCGAAAAGCAATCAAATGGGTTGTTTCCTGACAGTGTGTTTCAGGTCACCAAAGTGGCTGCTCTAGGTATACCAGAGACCAGCCTTGAGAGGCTGGTTCCGTTTGGTGGATTTTCTGGCAGAGTTGAGGCTTTTGCCAAATTTATCTCAATGGGCAGGCTCTGGTAATGGAACAGAAAGTAAACTCTTTTGCGAAAGGAGCTATAAAACGGGTTCCTCCTCCCAGCAGAGAGTTAGGGTTTTACGGCCGCTACTGTTTTGTTCCAAAAGAGGATGGAGGGTTGCGTCCTATATTAGATCTTAATCATTTGAATCATTCAGTCAGGAGACTTAGGTTCAAAATGTTGACGTTAAACCAGATCCGAGGACTGGTTTGTCATGATAGTTCTAAAGGATGCATACTTCCATGTCTCTATCCTTCCACAGCATAGGAAGTTCCTCAGGTTTGCTTTCAGGGGTAAAGTATACCAAAATTAGGTTCTTCCATTCGGTCTAGCTCTATCACCCCACACGTTCATGAAATGCGTAGATGCAGCTCTGGCCTCGCTAGAGGCTGCAGGGCATACGCATTCTGAACTGATTAGATGACTGGCTAATATTAGCGCAGTCGGAACAGATGGTCAATTCGACATCGTTCTTGCTCATATAAAAATTGGGGTTGTGGCTGAACGCCAGGAAGAGTGTGCTTTCTCCATTACAGAGAACCACCTTCCTGGGCGTGGTATTGATTCAGTGACGCTGCGGGTCGTTCCGTCGCCCACTCGTATTGCTGCAATCTTTTCAGTCACACAGGAGATATAACTAGGCCAGTCACTCACTGTAAAACAGTTTTCTAAAACTGTTGGGTCTGATGGCAGCTGCGTCCAACGGTGATACCTTTTGGCCTGCTGTACATGAGACCCTTACAGTGGTGGCTCAGGACCAAGGGTTTTCCCTGAGGGGGAACCCACTTCGTATGATCAAGATCACGTGGCGGTGTCTCCGCGCCTTGGTTACATGGAAGAAAAGTTGATTCCTGTCCCAGGGCCCTGTGTTAGGAGCTCAATGTCATTGAGTCACTCTCATGATAGACGTTTCTCTCACAGGCTGGGGAGCGGTAATGGAAGGCCGCTCAGCTCAAGGGCTGTGGAGGAGTCATCATCTTTCGTGGCACATAAATTGCCTGGAGATAATGGCGGTCTTCAATGCGTTGAAGTTCTTCCTCCCAGACCTGAGAGGTCATCGTGCTGTCTGGACAGACAATGCATCAATGGACTCTTATATAAATCGACAGGAGGGGTCTGCATTCGTGTCCATTATGCAAACTGGTGCACCAGATCCTCCTGTGGTGCCTGGGGAAGATGCTCTCCTCAAGTCAAGTCAAGTCAAGTCACCTTTATTTATATAGCGCTTTTTACAATGTAGATTGTGTCAAAGCAGCTTTACATTGATAACTGGTACATTGTTTGACTGCACAGCAGCTCTTAAAGAATAGTGTCAATGCAGGCAGATCAAAAGCACTGTTGAATATCAAAATGTCAAGTCAAGTGTCCCCAACTAAGCAAGCCAGAGGCGACAGCGGCAAGGAACCCAAACTCCATCAGGTGACATCAGGTGGCAGACAAGTGGCAAATTGGTGTTAAAATGGAGAAAAAAACCTTGGGAGAAACCAGGCTTAGTCGGGGTGCCAGTTCTCCTCTGGCCAACAGTGCTTTGTTACAATTCAGGTTGCTATCATAAGTCCAATAGGATCGCAACATTAAAAGTATTTATTTCAGTTCCATCCAATTGAGGATCGTATTCATCACGCCGGTATGGACGGTTGTTGAGGAACTGTGTCGTGGCTGTCGTGTCGATGAGGCCTTCACAGGGGATGATCTAGTTGACTCAATCTCTGCTGATACTTCAGGGCTGCGTTGTGGTCGTGTCAAGGTGCAGGTCCTTGGTCTCACCTGGATACGGCCCGGATCCGGTTGACTACGGTGAACCTCGGGATAAACAGAAAGACTAATATTAGCGTAGATGCCATTCTTCTTCTGATGTAACGAGTACATCAGGTGTTATAGGAAGTGTTCCCGGTTCCGGCTGACCTAATTTATGCAGCCTAATAATCCTTTAACGGATTTGGAAATATAAATTGGTAATGTGTTATGTGTATGCCAGGTTAAAGAGATGCGTTTTTAGTCTAGATTTAAACTGACAGAGTGTGTCTGCTTCCCGAACAATGCTAGGAAGATTGTTCCAGAGTTTAGGTGCCAAATAGGAGAAGGATCTACCACCTGCAGTTGATTTTGATATTCTAGGTATTATCAGCTGGCCTGAATTCTGAGATCGCAATAGACGTGAAGGACTATAATGAATTAGGAGCTCGCTCAGGTACTGGGGAGCTAAACCATTTAGTGCTTTGTAAGTAATTAGCAAGATTTTAAAATCTATACGATGTTTAACAGGAAGCCAATGCAGTGTTGACAGAACTGGGCTAATATGGTCATACTTCCTGGTTCTAGTAAGAACTCTAGCTGCTGCATTTTGTACGAGCTGTAGTTTATTTATCAGGCGAGCAGAACAACCACCCAGTAGAGCGTTACAGTAATCTAGCCTTGAGGTCATGAACGCATGAACTAACTGTTCTGCATTTTTCATTGAGAGCATATGTCGTAGTTTAGATATATTTTTAAGATGGAAGAATGCAGTTTTACAGATGCTAGTAACATGGCCTTCAAATGAAAGATTGGTATCAAAGAGCACACCTAGGTTCCTAACTGACGACGAAGACTTAACAGAGCAGCCATCAAGTGTTAGACAATATTCTAGGTTATTACGTGAAGAAGTTTTTGGTCCAAAAATTAGAATCTCTGTTTTTTCTGAATTTAGTAGTAGGAAATTACTGGTCATCCAATTTTTTATATCAGCTATGCACTCCGTTAATTTTGTGAATTGGTAAGTTTCGTCAGGGCGCGAAGAAATATAGAGCTGAGTATCATCAGCGTAACAGTGAAAACTAACGCCATGCTTCCTAATGATATCTCCCAAGGGTAGCATGTACAGAGTGAACAGTAACGGTCCTAGTACTGAGCCTTGTGGTACTCCATATTGAACTTGTGATCGATATGACATGTCTTCGTTTACTACTACAAACTGATAACGGTCAGATAAGTATGATTTGAACCATGACAATGCAATTCCACTAATGCCAACATAATTTTCGAGTCTATTTAAAAGAATATTGTGATCAATAGTGTCAAATGCTGCACTAAGATCCAGTAACACTAATAGAGAGATACAACCACGATCTGATGATAAGAGCAAATCATTAGTAACTCTAATGAGAGCAGTCTCAGTACTATGGTACGGTCTAAATCCTGACTGGAAATCCTCACAGATACCATTTCTTTCTAAAAAGGAACATAGCTGTGATGATACTGCCTTTTCTAGTATTTTTGACAGAAAAGTGAGATTTGAGATCGGCCTGTAATTGACTAATTCTCTAGGATCAAGTTGTGGTTTTTTAATAAGAGGTTTAATAATAGCCAGCTTAAAAGTTTTTGGTACGTATCCTAATGATAAAGATGAATTGACGATATTGAGAAGAGGGTCTATGACCTCTGGAAGCATTTCTTTCAATAGCTTAGTCGGTATAGGGTCTAACATACATGTTGTTGATTTTGATGATTTAACAAGTTTAGACAATTCTTCCTCTCCTAAAGCAGTAAATGAATTGAATTTTTCCTCAGGGACACTACAATGCACTATCTGACACGATACTGTAGTAGACGGTTGCATGGTTATTATTTTTTCTCTAATATTATCAATCTTGCAAGTAAAGAAGTTCATAAAGTCATTACTGCTGTGCTCTTTGGAAACATCAGAAGTTGAAGCTTTATTTCTTGTTAATTTAGCCACTGTATCAAATAAATACCTAGGGTTGTGTTTATTTTCTTCTAAGAGTTTTGAAAAATAGGCAGATCTAGCAGATTTTAAGGCCTTTCTGTACTCAATCATTCTCTCTCTCCACGAAATACGAAATACTTCTAGTTTTGATTTCTTCCAGCTGCGCTCCATTTTTCTGGCTGCTAACTTTAGGGCCCGAGTGTGGTCATTGTACCATGGCATTGGATTAATTTCCTTAATCTTTTTTAAACGCAAAGGAGCAACTGAGTCTAATGTGCTGGAAAAGACAGAGGCAATAGTTTCTGTTGCAACATCGAGGTCTTCTAAGCTGTCTGGTATGCTAAGGCGATGAAAATGATCAGGAAGATTATTTATAAAGCAATCTTTAGTGGTAGAAGTGATGGTTCTACCATATTTATGGCATGGAGGCAGTTTAGCCGCCTTGACTAAATGTAGTATACACGAGACTAGATAATGATCTGAGATGTCGTCACTCTGCTGCAGAATTTCAACAGCATCAATATCGATTCCATGTGACAATATTAGATCTAAAGTATGATTATGACAATGAGTGGGTCCTGACACATGTTGTCTAACACCAATAGAGTTTAGAATATCTGCAAATGCCAATCCTAATGCGTCTTTTTTATTATCTACATGAATATTAAAATCACCAACAACAAGGACTTTACCTACAGCTAGTACTAACTCTGATAGAAAGTCAGCAAATTCTTTGATAAAGTCTGTATTGTGTCCTGGTGGCCTGTATACAGTAGCCAGCACAAATGTCAACTTACATAATGTTACGTAAAGTACCATAGTTTCGAAGGAATTATATTTGAAAGACTTCTGACTAATACTGTAAATATTACTATAGATTACAGCAACACCTCCCCCTTTGCCTTTCTGACGGGCATTGTGTCGATAATCATAACCTTGAGGACTAGACTCATTTAAAGTAATGTAATCGTCCGGTTTTAGCCAAGTTTCTGTCAAACACAGCACATCTAGATTATTATCTTTGATAATATCATTAACAATAAGTGATTTTGAAGAAAGGGATCTAATATTTAACAACCCGAGTTTTATCATTTGTTTAGCATTATTATCTCTATTTTTTATTTGTTGAACATCAATTAAATTTTTACCATTAAATGGGTTTGGAAGTTTTTTGTTTTTACTAATTCGGGGTACAGACACAGTCTCTATTTGAAAATATCTAGGTGTAAGAGTTTCTATGTGTTGAGAGTTATCTGAATTTTCTGACTTCTGTAACGTGAGGCAGCTAGCAGACGGTCGGTTTAGCCAGTTTGTCTGCTGCTTTCTGACCTGGGCCCCAGTTTGTCATGTTTCAGTTCTAAGACTATGTGCCATATTACTAGAGAGAAGAGCAGCACCATCCCGGGAGGGATGAATACCATCTCTTTTTAACAGGTCAGGTCTGCCCCAAAAACTTTTCCAATTATCTATGAAACCTATATTATTTTGCGGACACCACTTAGACAGCCAGCCATTGAGTGATGATAATCTGCTAACTATCTCATCACTCCGACGAACAGGAAGGGGGCCAGAGCAAATTACTTCTCCTGACATTGTACTTGCGAGTTCACACACCTCTTTAATGTTAATTTTAGTGATCTCCGACTGGCGAAGTCGAACATCATTAGTGCCGACGTGAATAATAATCTTAGAGTATTTACGATTAGCATTAGCCAGCACTTTTAAATTTGCTTTGATGTCAGGTGCTCTGGCTCCCGGCAAACATGTGACTATGGTGGCTGGTGTCTCTATTTTCACGTTCCGTGTAATAGAATCGCCAATAACTAGGGCACTTTCAACAGGATTCTCAGTGGGTGTATCACTGAGTGGGGAGAACCTGTTTGATGTTCTTATTGGAACGGAAGAGTGGTGTTTTTCGCGGCTAGGCCGCCTCACCGTTACCCAAGTGCCCTGCTGCACGGGCTCTACAGCCGGAACCAAACAATGTACAGAGTTCACTAAGCTAGTCGCATCCAAAACAGTATCTGAAGCCCTTGCATTCTTACTATCCTCGATTAAAGTTTGGATGCGTGTCTCTAATTCTGAGATTCTCTCTGTCAGCCTGACTATTTCCCTACATTTATGACATGTAAATCCCTCATCACTGACAGAGAGAGCTATGGTAAACATGTGGCAAATGGAACAGGTAGCAATGCTGGGAGAGGATGACATGACTCACCGTGTTTGTAGACTGATCCGACTTACCACAGCTGTTTGAAGAACGCGTTGAAAAAGGAGCGCGCGAGCGACTGTTAACAAGTTGACAAGCTAGCGCTGCAAATGCAAATGCGTTGTAACAGCGATTTAGATTCAAATATTACAAGCTAGCGACGTCAGATTAGTGTGGTAGGCAATATTACATATACGGTAATAAAAAAATAAGCAACAATGAATAAAAGTAAGAGATTCAAAACAAAGCTATACGGAGTTACAGACGCAAACCAATCTGAGCAGCGAGGCAGAACAATCTTATTCCAGGGACCTAGAATATAGGAGCAGACGTCCTGTCGAGACAGGGGCTGAGGCCAGGGGAATGGAGACTTCACCCCAAAGTGGTGAAGCTCATATGGGAGATTTATAGCCACGTGGAAGTGGACATTTCGCGTCTCAGGATACGACGCACTGTCCACTGTGGTTATCCCTCACACGTCCAGCTCCTTTTGGACTGGATGCCATGGTACAGACATGGCCGAGGCTACGTCTGTACGTTTTTCCCCCAATTGTTCTGCTCCCAGGAGTTCTGGACAAAATTCGGCAGGAAGGGATAAGTCTACTGCTAGTAGCGCCTTACTAGCCAAGTTGGATATGGTTCTTGGACCTTGTGTCTCTCCTCAATGGCTCTCCCTCTGAGATTCCGATCAGGAGAGACCTTTTATCTCAGGCGAAGGGCTTGATTTTTCACCCCGCCCAGAAGTATTGAACCTGTGGGTTTGGCCCCTGAGGGGGCCCAACTCATAGTATCTGGTCTCTCAACCGAGGTTGTGGAGACCATACTTTACTCCAGAACTCCAGCCACAAGGAAACTATAGGTCCTGAAGTGGAAACTTTTCACTTCTTGGTGTGATGTGCGACAGCTAGATCCAGTTAACTGCCCAATTGGTACAGTACTAGAGTTCTTGCAAAGTTGTTTTTCATCAGGGCTATCCTTGTCCACCCTAAAGGTCTACGTATCAGCTATTTCTGCATGCCATGTCCCTGTGGATGGTACAATTGTGGGGTATAACCCTTTGAGGTATCGTTTCCTGAGGCTGAGGCCTGCAACATGCACTAGGGTTCCTGCTTGGGAGCTGGCCTTTGTGTTGGAAGGCTTATCTGCAGCTCCATTTGAGTCGCTTGATTCTGTCTCAGAAAAATTTCTGACGTTGAAAACTGTTTTCCTCCTTGCCATTTCTTCCCTAAAAAGAGTAGGAGGCCTTCAGGCCCTATCTGTATCCCCTATGTGCCTTGAGTGTGCACCAGGGATGGTCAAAGTGTTCCTTTACTCTCCCGGGTTATATACCTAAGGTTCTGAACAATATGGGGCTGCCCTGTGGAGAACGTCAGATCAACTATTTGTTTGTTTTGGACCACTCAATTTAGGGTCTCCCTGCGTCCATGCAAATGGTAAGCAAGTGGATAGTTGAGACTATATCGCTTGCTTATGAGGTCTCTGGTCAGCAGTATCCACTGTCTGTCAGAGCTCATTCTACTAGGATTATGCGGCCTCCAAGGCCTTGTTGTTGGGGGTTTCCTCAAGGAGGTCTGTGATGCGGCAGGCTGATCCTCGCCACTCACGGTGACATTCACTCTCGCCATTGGACTAGTTGACACATGTGCATCAGATGCATTTACGCTGACGGCGTTCCCATAGCGCCCCCTTCGGGACACAGTGTCTCGTTCCCTCTCTCAGGGAACTATGGTTATAGTCAACCTGAGACGTTTCTGTTTCAAGTCGATCCCAACCTGAAGAAGCACAGGATTTTTTGTGCAATTCATCCATAAATTTACATTTTCACCATAGCACTGTAAAGAGATCAGCTATTTGTTCCTGTACCTGATGCTGTTCGGCTCTTCTTTTAGAGAACAGTTTACACTGAATGCATTTATGCGGGTAAAAAAGAGGCACAGGAAAGAAATCACTTTTTTAAAGAGGTTGTATAGTCACCTAAGTTAACTGTAGCTCTGCCCAACACCCTCCTCAAAACTACTACACAAAATATCATTATATAAAAATGTTCTATTATGTGTAAATGACAGATTCATGTTGTAACAAGACAAAGAGAGTGGAGGTGAAGAAGGGAAGGGCTGCTGTCTTCAAATGTGAATATTCACAGAATCATATTAATGATGCCAAAATAATCTTCAAAGAAGGAAAAGACTCTGTTGATGAGATTATAAACAGAACATGGAAAAAGAACAGGAGGTTCAGTATGTCTGATAGAAGAGATCAACAATTTATGACTGTGATGATTTCTGCTGTGACACCAGATGATGGAGGAGTTTATTTATGTGGAGTTTGGATCAACAGTCACTTGTACAGTTACTTTAGTTACTTTATTATTAATACAGTTTATCTGCATGTTATTGATAAGTATAAAGTGGGCGTGTCTAGAGTGAGCGGATACTCAGGAGGTCGTATAATGATCAAGTGTGAACATCCTCAATACAAAACCAAGACAAAATACATCTGTAAAGAATCAGATGGATGTTCACAGAGGAAGAATCCAGGAGTTCAGGATGAATGGATGGAGAATGGAGATGTTTCTTTATATGACGACACCAGAGC
The DNA here is from genome assembly GCF_019924925.1 of Ctenopharyngodon idella. Taxonomy (NCBI): domain Eukaryota; kingdom Metazoa; phylum Chordata; class Actinopteri; order Cypriniformes; family Xenocyprididae; genus Ctenopharyngodon; species Ctenopharyngodon idella. Next base: position 895,936 of record NC_067220.1, read on the forward strand.
AGGAGTCTTGATGGTGTTTTTTAGAGAGCTGAAAGCTGCAGATGCAGGAACATACAGGTGTGGAGTGAATGTGTCTCACTATACTGAGAGCTTCACTGAACTTCAGCTGAAAATCACAGATGGTGAGGAACACGAAATACTTTATCTTGCATGTCTGATGTATCTGATCTGATTTTTATTTAATTGTTTTATTTTATAGATGCAAAATATCCAAAGACAGAGACTAAATCTGCTCATCTTGGTGGAGAAGTCAACATCAGCTGTCAGATCCCAGAGGAACATAAAGTTCATTTCTGCAAAGAGGATGATAATCACATCTGTCAAAACATCAGCACATCTACAGTGACAGAAATGAGTCCTTCATCTGAGAGAAATGAAGAGAGAGTTTTTACAGTGAGCATCAGTAATGTGAGCGTGAGAGATGCTGGAGTTTACTGGTGTGGAGCAGAAACCAGAGACACACATTTGACTTTCATCTCCCTGACCACCAAAATTCAGATCAACCTCATCAGTGAGTGAATTCAGATGATTTCATTGTTTTCAGAATCATGTGTGTTAAATGTATGTGTTTGTTTGACGTAAAGGAGAAGGAGGAGAATCTCACATCTTCACTAAAATGAATGTCATCAAGGATAAGAGTAAGAAAGTTTACTTTGTTTCCATTGTCAAATATAAACAATCGAACAATCGCTCAGGGTGACAGCGAGAGGGTTGTTTTAAAGTCATTCTTGGCGACTTTAATATATTGCTTTTGTTGCTTTTAAATTTGATGCACTGAAACTTTAATTATTTTGCATAACAAAGTATAAATATAATTTTTCCTCACTAGATAAAATTACTGCTGTTCTACTGCACATGGAACCTTATTTCAAACATGTACTATTTTCTGCAGACTTCCCAGTTTTATGTGTTTTTGTGATTCCTGGTAATCTCATATTTAAAAATTCAATTGAATTTCTTTATTGCGCATGAACTTCTCATTGCTCATGAATGCAGGGGGTGTTTAGTGTTTGTGGTGAAGAGGGTGTCGTCATTTAACATCAAAACCACAGAAATGAGCTGAAGGTTCAGAGTCTCAGGTTAATTTGACTGTGAAGAATTAATGGTTTTTATTCAGGAAACCCACAGACAGATGAAGCAGAACATAGATTACATGTAAGTTTGCAGGAAGAGGGAATAAAATGTGCTAAATCTTCCCATGATTTAGTTTAATTCAACCAAGCAGTTGTCACAGACACGCCAGGCTCTACAATCACAACGCACTCCCTCTCCTGAGTATTAACCAGCCACACCTGACACTCATCAGCACTCATCACCACAGCAGCATAAAACACACTCCTGAGCACTCACTCTCTGTCCAGTCTCGTAAATGCATACTACCTGTTATGCTTACCTCCAGGACTCCTCTAAACGACTACTTACCTGTCTCCAGCGTCTCTCGTGATCCCTTGTGTCTCCACGTCTCCTGTGAGTTCCAGTGTGTTCGTCTGCTCCACGTCAATCTGCATCCACGCTCCCTGAGGAAACAAAGACAAGCATCAGATCCAGTATCACGTCCCGTCAACACATTCATCTGCTTCAACTCACCTGCACTCTGCCTGCACGCTCTGTTGTTCTTCAATAAACCCTGTTTACACTTACCAGTGTCTCCGCTCCCTTCTGTACGTAACAGAAGACCGGACCATAACCGACTGAAGTAACAACATGAACACTCCGGACCCGATTCAAGACCTGGTCGATACACTTCGTCGCACTTTCACCAGCACTTCCACGGTAACAACACCAGCGAGCACTTCTGCATTCACCGCTGCATCTCCTTCACCATCTGCGGTCGCCAGTCCCATGGCCAAACTGGCGCCCTTCACTGGTCTGGCGGAGGACTGCAACGGTTTTCTCTTGCAGTGCACGCTGGTCCTGGAGATGCAACCGCACTTGTACCCGGATGATAGATCTAAGGTGGCTTTCATAATCTCTCAACTCAACGGAAAAGCGCTTCGATGGGCTGAACCTCTCTGGAATCTGAACAATCCGGTTGTATCATCCTTGTCGAGTTTCATTACCCACTTCAAAGAAGTTTTTGGAAAACCCGCTTGGGATTCATCAATTGGTGAGAGATTATGTAAACTAAAACAAGGTTCACTAACTGTGTCTGATTATGCCCTCCAGTTTCGAACCCTAGCTGCTGCAAGTGGCTAGAATGAACAAGCCCTAATCACCACCTATCGTCAAGGCCTCGATCCACGTGTGCGGTTGCATCTCGCTGCATACGAGGATTCCATCGGGCTCGAGAAATTCATCCAGTTATCCATCAGGTTCGCCACTCGTATGCAGCTGTGCCTTGAAGAGCACCAGGGCCAGCCGTTATTTCCTTCAAACCTCCGTCAGCCAGAATCCGTCAGCTCCCCAGAACCAGCTAATGATTCCATGCAAATTGAAAACTCTCGTCTTTCGTCGGCTGAGCGACAGAGGAGGCTGGCCCAGAATCTCTGTCTGTATTGTGGCGGTGCTGGGCATTACATCTCTGAATGCCCCCTTCGTCCAGTTCGGCCACTGGTGAGTGTCATTCCGCCCACAATGAATAAGATGAAACCACTCACAATTGTTGTAAAACTTACTGCCGCTGATTTCTGTCTTCCAGTCAGTGCGCCCCTCGATTCTGGGTCAGCTGGGAACTTCATCTCCGGAGCCCTTTGTCGCCAGCTTAACCTCAAAACAACCCCCACGCCAAAGATCTACCAGATCCACGCGGTAACTGGAAAACCTTTGCGGAAAGTACGTTACAGCGTGGGGCCCCTTCTTCTCCAAGTAGAAGTTCTCCACATGGAGGAGATCCAGCTGCTGGTTCTGGAGGATTCAACATCTGACGTGATTCTAGGGCGCCCATGGCTTGAGCAGCACAACCCCACCATCTCCTGGAGGACAGGAGAGATCCTGAAGTGGGGTAACCAATGTTTCCAAGACTGTTTTCCTGAGTTCCCCGTGCTCAGTTCTCCAAGCTCCAAAGAAATCCAAGTCTGTGCTACTACAGTGGAAAGTCCACTCGAGAAACGCTCTACTGATATTCCTGCCTGTTATTCCCACTTCAGTGATGTCTTCTGTCCGAAACAAGCCTCCAAGCTGCCTCCCCACCGGCCATGGGACTGTGCCATCGACCTCATCCCAGGTGAGCCAGTGCCCAGGGGGAAGATATATTCCCTATCCGTTCCGGAGGAGAAAGCCATGGAGGAGTACATCAACGAGGCTCTTAAACAAGGCTACATCCGACCGTCCACTTCCCCTGCTGCTTCAAGCTTTTCCTTCGTGGCGAAGAAGGACGGAGGCTTGCGGCCCTGCATTGATTACAGAGCTCTCAACCAAATAACCATCAAGTTCCGTTACCCCCTTCCTCTCGTCCCAGCAGCTCTGGAACATCTACGCGGCGCCACTGTGTTCACCAAGTTGGACCTCCGCAGCGCATACAACCTCATCAGAATACGTGAGGGGGACGAGTGGAAAACAACTTTCGTGACACCTACTGGCCATTATGAATATCTCGTCATGCCGTATGGACTGGTCAACGCCCCCTCCATATTTCAAGACTTCATGCATGAGGTGCTCTGGGAGTTCCTGCACAGGTCTGTCCTGGTCTACATTGACGACATTTTGATCTACTCCCGGAGCCTGGCCGAACATCGCCAGCACATTGCGGAGGTCCTCCAACGCCTGAGGGACTACCACCTTTTCCTAAAGGCCGAGAAATGCACTTTCCATCAGCCCTCAGTGCAGTTTCTCGGTTATAACATTGACTGCAGTGGCGTCTGCATGGACGAGAGGAAGGTTACTGCAGTAAAGGAATGGCCCATTCCCACATCTGTCAAAGAGTTACAAAGATTCCTGGGGTTTGCAAACTTCTATCGACGATTCATCCAAAATTACAGTTCCATCACCAGTCCACTCACCAACCTCCTCCGTGATAAGCCCAAGTCTCTGTCCTGGACTCCAGCTGCCACACAAGCTTTCAAAGCCCTCAAGACTGCGTTCACAACCGCTCCCCTCCTGGCTCACCCTGACCCAGATCTCCCCTTC